>NW_027315779.1:21119600-21137100 GCF_026437365.1 Eucyclogobius newberryi | reverse complement strand
AGTGAGGTCAACAGAGCAAGGACTTGCCCCTGCTCAGAGCATTAGCGCTCCCCTGCTTCTGGCTGGTGAAATAAGAGACACTCTGATGAAGGAGCTCCAACAAGGAACAGAAGAGGAGCTGTTTTAAATCAGGGAGATGTGATGGAGTTCAAAGGCCTCCTCATGACCTCCTGTGCACACTCCTCACAATGATAAACTCTGAGCACTGTTGACACGTTGTATCTGTGTCAATGTCACGCTCACCGCTTTCTTTAGTGTTCTGAAATTTATGGACCATTTATCAATTTAACACACAGCCAAGGTTAGAGCCACTGCCCTGAAGCACTACAGCCAAGATCATATATTAACACACGTGTCATAGGGAAATGACTGTGACTTTGAATGCGGTCCTTTTCAGGTGCCTGACTGTCTCCTGGGTTAGCGGCGCTGAAACTGCTCACTTATCAAAGACACCTTTGTGGCTAAAACCAAGATCAAAGTGAGGTCCTCCTAAGGACAGGGCCTGGTCAGAGCTGTCCTGAGGACACAGCCTGGTTAGAGCTGTCCTGTGAGGACACGGCCTGGTCAGAGCTGTCCTGAGGACACAGCCTGGTTAGAGCTGTCCTGTGAGGACACGGCCTGGTCAGAGCTGTCCTGAGGACACGGCCTGTTCAGAGCTGTCTTGAGGACACGGCCTGTTCAGAGCTGTCTTGAGGACACGGCCTGTTCAGAGCTGTCTTGAGGACACGGCGTGGTCAGAGCTGTCCTTTGAGGACACGGCGTGGTCAGAACTGTCCTGTGAGGACACGGCCTGGTCAGAGCTGTCCTGTGAGGACATGGCGTGGTCAGAGCTGTCCTGTGAGGACACGGCCTGGTCAGAGCTGTCCTGTGAGGACACGGCCTGGTCAGAGCTGTCCTGAGGACACGGCCTGGTCAGAGATGTCCTGTGAGGACACGGCCTGGTCAGAGCTGTCTTGAGGACACGGCCTGGTCAGAGCTGTCCTGTGAGGACACGGCCTGGTCAGAGCTGTCCTGTGAGGACACGGCCTGGTCAGAGCTGTCCTGTGAGGACACGGCCTGGTCAGAGCTGTCCTGTGAGGACACGGCCTGGTCAGAGCTGTCCTGTGAGGACACGGCGTGGTCAGAGCTGTCCTGTGAGGACACGGCGTGGTCAGAGCAGAGAGACAGTTGGGGCAGGCCCAGGCCCTGCTGTGTTCAGGGGCACTTGTTTCCTCCATGAGCACAGTGCTTGCTGGCCTGAGTGTGGAGCCACCATCTGTGCTCCCTCGACAGTGAATTGGCAGATGAGGCAGCGCCTGAGGGCGGTGCAGTGGTTAGGGATGCTCCCCGGTGTTTGGGAGAGTCTCTCCATAACACTTTCCTCATGAGCTGCTCCACAGGCCGCTGGAACGTCTTGGAGCCATCTGGGAAGAAGTGGAGCGTGGCAGGGAGCAGCTGGACACTTACAGCTGTTGTTTAAGCCCTGGCAGCACGCGCTGTATCAGTCAGTCTGCAGACGAGCAGTGTGCACAGCAGCACAACAGGGCTATACTCCAAGCAGAGCTGTGCACACTTGTCAGTCTCCTCCTGCTTTAGCCGCATTATGAAGGTGGGTTAGTCACTGGATAAACTGCATACTGCAGAGTATTGCAGTTCCTGTTCTGCTCCCTCTAAAAATAAGCTGGATTCTTTAAAAAATGTCAATTGGCCACAGGAGACACTGCGGGAGGTTTTTTCACAAAACCCTACAAGTCTTTTTTTGTGTGGGTCCCCAGAGTCCAGCCCCCCTTTGTGAAGCTATAGGCGAAAAGTGCTTCTCAGGAGAACATTAATTAAAGTGTTAAAGCTAAAAGAAGTATTGACTTCCTCTCTCTCTGCAACTTCACCGACCACTAGCAAGCTGCAAAACCCACTGCCCCCTAAGGTAAAGTCTTCTACTCGCTCAGGCCCGGGAGCTAACTGGAAAAAAGCCCCACTAAGACCAATTAAGGCTTTCACTATGAGACTGAAAGGAAGACAAATGGAGGCAGAAGGCCCGATTACAAGAAACCTTTGTACAGATGTAAAGCAATTAGAGCAGTCTCGGGGGCCAGACAGCGCGGTACCTGAGAGTCATGGATCCTACAGCCAGTCCAAAGCCAGAACAATCCCTCTTTTCTGTTTAGGGCCCAAGTCTGCTTGTGTATTGGTGTCATATATCAGCCCATAGGCCCAGTATTGGTTTCTCCAGAGCTGAAGCATCAGCAGTCGGCCAAAGAGGACCACTCCATCCTTCATTATCTTTACGTTTGAAGAACAGGGCTTTATTATGCAGTCAGCGGAGCCTTTTCGATAAAACAAGGATAGGAAGTGTGGGCGCTCTCAGGTGTCTGTGAGGTCGTAGTGATAAAGGCACAGGAAATTATACTGTGGCCTTAACCTGTCTGAACACATTTATCCACAGAGGGTGTCAACTCCAAGTTTTACTGTTGTGTTACATATAGATGTCTGGGGTGGGGTATCACTACTTGACTGAAAAGTGCTTATTCACAATGGGAACATTTTCTTTGGATGGACAGGTCAGTTAGCAAGTTAGCATAACATATCAGTCTCATCTGTGTGATATGAAGTGCATGACTCCACTCATTTTGGAAAGTACATCCCACTTAAAGGTTGAATGGACCATTTTTTTGGCCCAAATCTGAGTCTCATTTCCTCGTGGCGTGGACTGCGATTAGTCCTGCCACGTATCAATCAGAAAACGCACCTACCGCTCACCTGCAGCCTCGTGCGGCTCGTCCCACATTTCCGCGTGTCTAAGCGCATTGATCTATCATAATATAGTTCCCTCAGTGTACGGGGCAAAATGAAGACTGAGAAAGACAGTTCGAGCTGACTCAGAAGTAGATGGAAATCTACGGGAGACGAGTGATGCGATGCAATCTTTCGCGCTAATAAACAAACGCACGTGTGAGTTGTATCAGTCCGCACAGGGGAGTGCACATGCGCACTTCCGCCTGAGTACATCAATTCTAGTATCGGTGTATGCCAATATCAACCAATTTTTTAAATGATATTTGGCGACCATATTCTGAGTGTACTCCCAGTGCATCAGAATTGTTAGGCTAAAAATATGGACATATTAAAAACTTTTTTTTACAAATAACATTATAACCCAGATAAATATATTTAGTTTTTATTTTTACTAATGCAAAAAGTAATTTTGTGATTTTGTGGACCTTTTGCTAATCAATATACCGGTATCAGCAAGGAAAAAAGTCAAAGCAAAATGCAGGATATTAGTATCAGTATTGGCTGAAAAAAAATCCATATAGGACAATCCCTACCTTAAATGTTCTTTTTTAACATTTAGGCAAAAATAACTAAATCAGTAAGAAAAATAAACAATTAGTAATATGTATTTTAACCAAAACAGTTGAATCCTTTCATAACTAATTTGACAGAGCACAGCAGCCCTAGTGTTTTGCGCAGTGTCTCTCCTCATTAGCTGCTGCAGAGGGCCCTTAAAGTCAGATTTCAAAGAGGGAGAAACAAATTTACTGCTAATCAGAATTTATGGTCAGTGGTCCGCTCTCCAATTACCTTAAGCACAAACCCTCTTGATGACCTGAGATTATGAAATAATTTTGACAAATGGCGGCTCGCAATGTAATGACCTTTTCCTTTGCTCTGAGGCAGCGCTGGCCGCGGTGCTCATTATTTATGGCTGCCTTTTAAAAAGCAGGTATGGGGAAAATGAATGTGCCGCTGTCACTATGTGTAATGGGCCTAATAATGGTATCCTGTGCGCAGTACAATGAACCCTTCCTCCATTGAAAAGCTATATGTAGAGCTAAAGGTGCAGCGTCGCTTTGATGAGCCGCAATATCAGAGCTGCATCTGTGTGTGGAACTCCTGCAGCTGTCCAAGCCATCCGCCCGGTCCTTCTCCTGCACAAACTTAACGCAACCATCAAACTGACAACACTGTTAACAGATTTCATGCACGACGTGGTTCCGAGCGTGGCTGCAAAAGTGATCTCGGTTATATATTTCAAAGAAGGAGAATGTGGAACGCATGGAAGTCATTAAGTCTCATAAAAGGACATTATAGAGCTGTATTTACGAAATGTGCTCGCATAGAAGTGCTGGTGGAATTATCTCCACGAGCAGCCATCCTGGTTCAATTTGAGATGAAAATACCATTTGACTCCTCAGTTCAGTTTTGAGAAAGTCCCAGGATGGCGCTAGTTAAAGACTTAAGCAGATGGCCTGATACTTGGCATAAGAAGAGAGTCGCGCTGAAGATTTTTGGCAAATCTACAGGCATATGGCAAAAGTTCATGCCAAACACTCCGCTCCACAAAAAAGATGCCGCCTGAGGAAAGCAGAATAATTTTATGAGAGAAACAATAAAAGAATATGACAAGAATATGTCAAATAAGAAGAAATATAAAACCACTCTGTGAGCGTAATTTAGCTTGAGGAACAGTCCAGAGCCTCGCAGTCTGAAATAATCAGTGTCATAGTGAAAGCGAGCTCTGGTGTGCATTAGAAAATACAGCCTCCAACTACACTATTGTCACTGAGTGGGCTGAATAATGTGTTGTTAAAATGTTGGATCCAAACTACTACTAGTACTACTACTACTACTACTACTACTACTACTACTACTACAACAATGGCGTGACTGAAACACGTAGTCAATTGTCAAAGTTTGTAGACAAGCACCTGAAGAAAATTTTCTGTGAACCTGCCATCAAAGTGAAGCCAAGGACGTTGTATCCCAAGCGTTAGATTGCTTTCACATCCTATGATTAGCCTCATCTATGCTAATTACACTGAATGGAAACTAATTACGAGAAAGTACGTGTCGCTAATGAGGATTTGGGGCTGTGTCCATCTATATCATCATTTGCACTGCTGTAAAACCACTGAACGCGTCCATTTCCTGTACAATCAGAGGAGCCTTTATGTTCAGTCATGTCAGTAATGGTAAAATGCAATATATTGTAGAACACTGCCAAGAATGATTCACTAGCAAGGACCACAACCCCAGCTCCGATGCAAAGTGTTTATTGGCAGGCGAGAAACACAAATGTACAGAAGTTGATGTTGTTTTGGGGCTTCTTGCGATGAGGGCTGAAGGCTCCCGGGCCTCGATACCCTCATCTAGGAGATACATTAGAATAATTAGAACAACTAAAAGAGGGTGGGAGGGCGGGGCACGAAAATCATGAACACAGGTGTGTGTGATCTGGATGATTAAATAGTGTAGCTGCAGGAAGGGGCGTGGTCCTGCTCCCGAACTTAACAAACTCATCTTCATTTTGTGGATTTTATTTGAATTGCAAGATTACATATATTTTTGACATTTAGTGCATAGTACATTTTCTCATTATTATCTAATTTTCTCATTTATTATCATTCATTATTATTTCGTTTGATGGAAGAGTCCCTCTGGTGAATATTTGTCATAGTTTTATGTCAGTTTTAAAACGTTTCTGTCGATGTCATCAATAAGCACCAGTCCATCAAAAATGCAATTTACAAGCAATAGACACATTGTCTAACAGTTTAAGCAATCATTTAGTAAAATAAAGGTGTTATCAGGTGTCATTCAATCCTAATTTATATGGATGTTGGTCCTTGTTTACAATATGGTTGCTAGGTGACAGTTGTGGAATTACTTCTACCTATATCACCTTCTGCTCATGTCCAACTAGGAAGTAACAATATAAACTTCACCGAAATTATCAAACGGGGAATAATAGGCAGCATTTTCAGTCAAATATAAAATGTAATCACTGCGTTTTAGTGAAATGTCATATGCAAGTAGTTTTAAGGCACAATATGTATATACGTACCATTGAATCAGAAACAGAAACAGTTGGAGAAAAAAAAGTCCAAACATCTCACATGTTGTCCCAAGACTTCTGTCCCTCTAAATATACAATGTGTGTGTTGTCTTTTTGCCATGTTGCTATGTATTAAAGATGTAGCCGGTGCTGCTGAAGCTAATAAGCCTCTGCAGCACTATCATAGTTGCGCCGCGTGCCAATTGTCCCAGTAGCAGTGGTGGCGGTGGCGGTGCTGCCAGCGCTGCCTTCACTCGTCTCGCCCTGAATTCTGGCCGACAGCGGCAGGGCGGGTCAGTCAGGCCACGACCCTCTACTATGAGCTGTCAACTGCTGTTAAACTACTTCCATCTGGAGCAATTGTGTCCTCAGACAGGCTCGCATTAATGCAAGCAGGCAAGACATGACTAAGGTTGCATGCTTAGTAATGGCCGGACCATTTGAGCCTATTATTCTCGTTAACACAAACCAGAGAAAGTCACTTGTAATTTGCCACGATATCACCTTCAGTTCAATAGTCAACAAAAGTGTGACTCGGGTGAAAGTGAAAATGTGCTGATCATAATGTGTAAATTTATACTTCATTTACTTTATACTTCATGTGACCTGCATTTAATGTGAATGTTCCACTGAGGGATTCACACGTTTTTAACATTAGATTTAGAGAGAACAGAACAAAAATCACACAGAAATGTCTCATGGTCTGGGAATCTGGGGAAAATTAAATACATTTAGTGTCATCACTTTAAATAATATGACTAGGTTGTGTTTATGTAACATCACAACATTCTAGAAAGCCAATAGTTTAAGAATGTATTGTTTAACTGTCAGATTACAGATTTCTTGACCTGGATCATGTTTAATATCTCTGTCATTACTGGGCCAATCCACATGAAACAAAAATGGAGCAAAGTTCCATGTCTTCTCTGTCAGTATAAATAAACAAATGTGAAATACTTTTTTTACAACAGCCTCATAAAGTGCCATAATTCACCCCAAAGACATGATTGTTGTCAGATGAAAGTAAGTGTCAAATAATGACAGGTTCAAAGTTTGTAGATTACTATTTTGGATATTTCTTTCAAAAACAGGGCCCTGACCGCAGTCTGAGATTATGTCATAACCAAATCATAAAAGTATTTATTAGAATTCCAAGACGTCAACTGCGTAGTTCCAAAATACCATGAACGATTTTTGCATCTTTGTCACAGGCACAGCTTGTATGATTTATTGCATTGCTTCCCCAATCTGATACAGAAATATGAATACCCACAAGATACAAGCCATGTTATAGTTTGAAAAGGCAGAATAAATCCATGTAAAAACATTGCGTGATGAGGTTATAAAACATATATTATCAGTATTCATATTTCACAGAGCCTGAAAAATTCACTTTTCCACATTAATCTCCATTTAATTCCACTAATCTAAAGGCGGGCCAGCTGCACTTCTCTGCTCCAGCCCTTGACGTTTTCATTACCTCACACGCTCAAGAGCACCTTAATTCCCAGGTATTTACTTTTTAGTCTGAACGCTCTCTGTTTGACTGGCAAATACGCCCAGGTACATTCACTTAACCCGATGAATACATGAAGAGTGCAGTTCATGTCAATCAGCGCTGGGGCCACCAAGGCTTGTCCTAACACACCAGTTACAAAAACACACAAGAAACCGCTTATAATTAGCCACAATCAGAGCTCGCAGATAATCCTTCTTGTTTTGCTAACCTACGCGAAGGCCCAGGCAGAGGTCCGCTTACCTCTGTCAGAACCAGCCGCCCGCCCCAATCAAAACAAGCCAAATCACTCCAATCCACCACCGCGCCACTGATTAAATGCGCGTGTAGTGTGCAATTTGCTAAATTACAAGTATTTTGCACATGTAAATATAGTTTAATTACAGCAATTAAATGAGATTATGGGAGATTGGCAGATGGGGAATGTAATGTTGTTTTAATTAGACTCTGAATGCACTGTAACACAAACACAGCGCTAACCTCTTGCAACAGAATGGGCTGTTAGGTCTTGACAAATTGTATCCTGATGCAAGCTTTTAATCACCTGCGGCAAAGATGTGAACACGACGAAGAAAAACAGAGAAAAACAGAGGGCAGTGACAAGTGTGATCTGGAGAAGATGAGAAACACATGGAATCATACTTGTCCAAGATGTTGTGGGAGAAGCAGGGGAGTTAGGATGACAAGTGCAAATATTTTGACAGCGGTTAATGTGCCATTACGGACGATTAAATCAGATTTAGATCTGAGATGAATCAGGAGAAATTAGAAACAGCCTCAGTGCGGAGATTGAAAGAATGTGGGAAATGAAGACAAAACAAAGGTTCTGGCAGAACATCAAAGCGGAGTGAGAAAAACAATGAACTAATCTGACACAGAGTTAAAGACGCCGGGCCAAAACAGAGGTGTATCCTGGATCAAAGGACTTCACTCAGACGACTGCAGACTACAAGAGCGGGCTGGGGAAGTAAACCGCTAATATGGACAACTACAGTTTACTCAGATGGGGCAGAGTAGCCAAATATTTAAATACAAGTAAATACAAGAAATACAAATCCGAAATTACACAAGAAAGGGCCCCGTCACACTTATTACTTATTACTACTTATACTCATTTTTTTTGAGCCCAGTTTAATTCTGATGTAGATTTGTTTAGTTCCAGGTTTAGTCCTAGTTTTAATGTGGTGTTTGTGCAAGTGTGAACGCACACGAAGAATGTAATAGTATTTGAGGAAATTACTCAAGCAAGAGTAATGTGAGACTGTCTGCACGAAACTTAACTCAAATTAACATAACAAAAAAAAAATATTAATAATATTCCAGCCCTTTAATGCAGCATAGCATTACGCTTTTGTCACATTTAGACTTAGTGACAAGAACATTTACTCAAGTAAGAGTACTATTGCACTGTAGAATATATTACTCAGGTTGGAGTAAAAAAAAAAAAAAAGGTGCCTGAAAGTTATTACAAGAAGTACATTTTTTAAAGTACTTCCCACTTCTGAGTTTATCCCACTGGACAAGTGGGTAATTTTTAATTTTCCTTAAAATGAAGTAACGGCTGATTTGTATTTTATTCTAGTCAATAGCTTATTAGGGATTCTAATTGAAAGTCCAATGCCCTTACTTTAGGGCTTCAAGTAAAGATTGCCTTTGGAACAGCACTTAGAGTCTTAATCTTTTTATCATGCACCGTTTAGAAATCCAACTTTGTTCTTGGTAGATCAATAGCATTAATTTACAAAACGGAGGAAAATGTCACCCTTTATCCTTTAAATCTGCTCCGTGCGAAGAAGAAGGCACTAAAGACGCACCAGTGGCCTCTCCTCTATTAGCAGCACCACGAGTCAGAGGAGACTTGACCTACAGCGTTTAATTACCACATGAAATATTCCACCTCCCAGAAGATCCCACACGTCCAGAGAGCACACAAGGTCCTTCTCATTTAACCCTTTCATCGAGCGGCTTCATCTTTCCTCCACACTACTTCATCTACAGTAAGTCAAGGGCCATGTCAGTAAGGTTAGATGGAAAAGAGACTGCTTATTAACGGAATGTATAGTTTTATACTTTTCGACCGGCCTCCTGCTGGTGCCAGAGTCAGGACTAAACGTGGACCGGCCTCCTGCTGGTGCCAGAGTCAGGACAAAACATGGACCGGCCTCCTGCTGGTGCCCAGAGTCAGGACTAAACATGGACCGGCCTCCTGCTGGTGCCAGAGTCAGGACTAAACATGGACCGGCCTCCTGCTGGTGCCAGAGTCAGGGCTAAACATGGACCGGCCTCCTGCTGGTGCCAGAGTCAGGGCTAAACATGGACCGGCCGCCTGCTGGTGCCCAGAGTCAGGACTAAACATGGACCGGCCTCCTGCTGGTGCCAGAGTCAGGACTAAACATGGACCGGCCGCCTGCTGGTGCCAGAGTCAGGACTAAACATGGACCGGCCTCCTGCTGGTGCCCAGAGTCAGGGCTAAACATGGACCGGCCGCCTGCTGGTGCCAGAGTCAGGACTAAACATGGACCGGCCTCCTGCTGGTGCCAGAGTCAGGACTAAACATGGACCGGCCTCCCGCTGGTGCCAGAGTCAGGGCTAAACATGGACCGGCCTCCTGCTGGTGCCCAGAGTCAGGGCTAAACATGGACCGGCCGCCTGCTGGTGCCAGAGTCAGGACTAAACATGGACCGGCCTCCTGCTGGTGCCAGAGTCAGGACTAAACATGGACCGGCCTCCCGCTGGTGCCAGAGTCAGGGCTAAACATGGACCGGCCTCCTGCTGGTGCCCAGAGTCAGGGCTAAACATGGACCGGCCTCCTGCTGGTGCCCAGAGTCAGGGCTAAACATGGACCGGCCTCCTGCTGGTGCCAGAGTCAGGACTAAACATGGACCGGCCGCCTGCTGGTGCCAGAGTCAGGGCTAAACATGGACCGGTCTCCTGCTGGTGCCAGAGTCAGGACTAAACGTGGACCGGCCTCCTGCTGGTGCCAGAGTCAGGACTAAACGTGGACCGGCCTCCTGCTGGTGCCAGAGTCAGGACTAAACATGGACCAGCCTCCTGCTAGTGCCAGAGTCAGGACTAAACATGGACCGGCCTCCTGCTGGTGCCAGAGTCAGGACTAAACTTGGACCGGCCTCCTGCTAGTGCCAGAGTCAGGACTAAACATGGACCGGCCTCCTGCTGGTGCCAGAGTCAGGACTAAACATGGAGAATCTGCATTTCAGTTTTATGCAACTAAAATCTGGAACAGTCTTCCTGAAGATGTGAGACAGGTTCTACTCTGACAATGTTCAAATCTAAGCTAAAAACAGTTTTGTTCAGCTGTGCATATGACTGAAAGGATTTTTATTTGCACTCTTCTCTTTTATGTCTTGCACTGTTTTGTGATTTCTGTCATGTCTTTGTGATTTTAATGCATTTTTTCCAGTTGTGTGAAGCACTTTGAATTGCCTTGTGTACGAATTGTGCTCTACAAAAAAAACTTGCCTTGCCTTATACTGTGTGGTGACAAACATGTTGGAAAGGGATTATTTATAACAGCAAAAATAAGTATAAAAGTTATTATTAGTTTATCTCTAGTGCAATAACATTGTTCAAAAAGCAGTTTCAGAATTGTATGTTTCTTTATCTACATTTCCAAAACATATTTACTAAAACAAGCCTGTAATTTCCATTTACAGTTCAAGTTGACCTTTGGTGAGCGCCAGAGCAAATCCCTCAGTGTTTCCTTCTTCAAAGCTTGAATTCCTACATTGTTTCACTGGCATTCTGGATACTGTTAATTTCCCTCTAAAGCATAATGACTTAACGGTTGATTGGACTTCCATTGTGCTCGTGCTTGTTCAGTACATGCTCAGTGGTTAGCTAGTAATAATAATCAAACAGAAGACCCAGAGCGCCACAGTCTTTATCTCCTATATGAAGATTCAGTGTCTACATTAGAGAGGCCATTGATCCCTCAAAACATTTATGAGGCCTGACCTATAGCACGGATTAGTGTTTGTGGGATGGTGAGTCCATTTGTACAGTATTGTCAACAAATAACTCAATTGTCAATAATATTCTATAGGTCTACATAATTTAAAGGAGGCATATTATGCTTTTTTCAGGTATTGCACTATCAGAGAAATATATCTTAATGTTACTAAACTTTGTTAAGGCAATATTGATCTACTGTAAAAGGGCTTAGTAATAGAAACAGGTCCACATATGGCCTGTTGAAAACTGCAGAAGTGATTAGACCCACCGAATCATAGTGGCATTTCACCATAACAAGCAAGGAATTGTCATTCATATGTTATATTTGGGAATTGTGTCACTCTGAGTCATAAAGAACCCACAATGTGCAAAATTGACATTTCTGAGCTTTTAATCATGTTCTAACCATGTTCCCTCATCAAAAACATACCTAAAACAACATTTAGCTTCATTCATGCCAATTTGATGAATCTTGGTTAGAAAGTCCTGCTGTTTTTAAGTCCTCATCACCAGACTCGTTCTGTGACTTTCTCGCGTCTAATCACGATCAGTACAACTGTTCTGAGACCCGGAAGTGAGAGGCCAGGCTTGGATTGTGCTGAAATCATGTTTATTTAAACTGTATGTAATTCCCTCTTCAAAATCCAAGTCACAGGGGACACAGCAGAGCTCCAAATGTAATTTTGCTTTAGCATGTTTAAAGGCTAATAACACTATACATAATGCATAATATTTGTCCATTACATTTTCAAATAATCAAAACTAATTTCCTGAGCACTTGAGCCTCAGTTGCAGGACGATAAAGGATTACTCAAACATGCTTAAAATTAATCAAAATACAACCTTGGGGTTAAATGGTCAATCCCACAAACAAGTGATGTAATATTGCCTTTCCTGGCAACTGATTTGACTTGTTTAACCCATATCTGAAGAGTAAATCATGTGGATGATCTCTAGTAAACTTTTTACATCAAGAAGACTTGTTTTTGTTCCAATGAGGGAGGCAGGTCCTCAAGAGTGTTTGTACAGATTTAAGATACATGTGTGATAAATAACAAGGTCTACAAGGTCCAGTTTTGCTTTTGTCATGCACTCTAGTTTCTTCCTTCTCTGAAATAATTGCCAAATCCTTCCAGTACACTTCAAGTTCACCACAAAATATCCCCCAAAAATAATACATTCTGAATATTTGTAAATTGAAAGACGATATCCTTTAGGATCTGACAGTATGGTTACAACACAGTGGACATCTGATTCATATAACTCTCACTGGTGGTCACTTCAATCATCCAGCGCTGAACGATGCCAGTTCCCACGCACAGTGGGCTCCTGCTGAGGGCCAATCACTGCCGCTCACAAAAGCCTTTCCTCTTCCTCAACGACTGACTGATCACAGCGCAAGACAAAAAAAAAGGCGCTCGGTCCATACTGGTTTGAAGAAACTTCCAACATCTAAAGTCTTTAAATTCCAAGAGAAGTCAGACGCTTTTGAACAAATTGAACAAAATGGGCCCTTTGAGGTGTCCACATTGAAGGAGCATGTCATCTCTTGGCACAAAAGGGGGGCCCAGTCTGAAGAAAGCTTGAATAGCCGCATTATCCGCCGTGGCTGTGACGTCCAAAGCCCCATTTCACACCTTGTGCCACCTGCTATTACTCTTCGTACTGTTCTCCTGATGGACACCACCGCGGTAACCAAAAAAAAAGAAAAGAAAAGAGGTGTGGCCATGCTGATAGGAGACAAAACCCTCCACCCTCCCCAACTTCTGTGCCATTTTCTTCTGTCTGACAGGCGTTGCTGCAATTTGTCTCATGAGATTCAAAAAAGAGAAGGAGCAGAGCATGTCTGGGAAATGGAACTACAATTTGATCTTAAATCTAGCATGGATTCCTGGGGAGTTGAAGTTATTAAGAAGCGCAAGTAACACACGTTCATCAGCGTTTTGTTAAGGGAGTCGCCATGGTGATTACCGGACTAAGAGCAGATTTGCAATTGAGCCAAAATGACATCAGTGACATTGGTGATTGGATAAATTTGAGCCACGTGAAATGGCCTCATCTCTCAATGTATTCCTTTTCAGAGCCAAGGTGATTTCTTGGGCTTAACAAGGGCTCCTTCATGGTTTTCTAATGTGATTATGCGGCTGTATGTAGCGTGGTGGACCTCTTCTTACTGCCCCAGCTTTCCCATCAGACACAAGCTAATTGAATCCCAGACTTAACTCAAAATAATTTGTCATGTGTGTAATGGAAAAGATTTATCATGTTCACTTAAGCGAAACAAATTTGGAAAATATCAAGCATTTCAGGCTGACTTACGCTTGCAGTAAATGTACTAAAATATACGGCTACTAATAAGTAATTCAAATCAGTTATTGTCCAATAGAGCAACAGCATTCACCTCAGGGGGCTTCAAACATTGCGGATTTGACAATACATGACAAGCAGATGGACATTCAGAGGAAAAAGGCAAATAGATACTGTCCCAGGGTCCGCCTTGTCCTTATACTTGGATCTTAAACAAAATCAAGAATTATATTAACTGTCATGGGGAGAATATTTTCTGGAAAACTTCTGTATCAAAGAAAAACATACACTGTCACGACTTTACAACCATGCGTGACGAGAGTTTTACAGCCGTCATGCTCAATATTTAGTGTTGAGAACTCCAGAGAATTTCCACATTTCTGGTGAGTAGAAATTGGGTGCATGTCAAAATAAACAGCCCGAGCGGCTGTGTGCTGGCTGTGTTCTGGCCTGGCCTGCCCAGGAGGCTGCCTGTTCCACAGAATCAGCCTCAGCCTGACAGCAGCGCTCTGATGAACAGGGGATGAAAGAGGCCCTTATCAGCCCCAATCGCTCTCAGGCCAACAGGGCCCAGGGACCTCCTTTAACTTCACACTGCACACATCAAGGTCCAGCTACAGGCCACGCTCTCTCACACCGCTTTGTACAGCCACTACCACTCACATTCTGCTCCACTGCCATGCGAGAGCTCATTGGCTTGTAGATAGGAAGAAGGTAAAGATCCTGCATGTGTCCATGTGTCAGGAGTCATGCCTTGTACACATCAAGTATAGAATTGGAAATGTCATGGAAATCCAACATGACAGTGTGAGGGCGTTCTCCATGTAATGTGAATACAAATAAATAATGTCAAGGCATTACAAGAAAGAGTCAGGTAAAGTATTCAGATGAAGAGCTGTTAATTCAGCCGCTTTAGCCAGAGTTTGTTATTCTGATACCTCCAACATGTAATGACGGAGAACCCTTACCATGCTCCTGAGTCCCAACAGGTTCATGTGACATCACAACATTCTTTAATCCCTACAGTTTAAAATTGAGCTCTAAGGCAAGTAAGAATTCTATGGTAGAATTAGCTATTTAACTGTTGGATTGCAGATGTGTTGACCTAGTTTATGGTTAAATTCTTTACTAGTCCAATCAACATAAAACAAATATTGGCACAAAGTTCAAAGTTCTTCTCTTTCAGTATAAATTAAAAACACTTTCAAAAAAGCCTCAGTTGGTTTTGCCATTATTCAACTCCAATGACATGATTGTTATCAGTTGAAAATACAATATTTCTTTCAAAAACATTTAATCCCCCATAGATTACTTGGGTCTACATCATAAATTATGACATTGTTAAAATCTAGAACGTGAACACAACCTATCACTAATTTTCACTCTGAATAACAATTCCAGGCCATTGGGGCGTCCAGGAGAACCATGTCCATTATAATCCACAGTTGTCCACAGTAATTGGCAACAAAGCCATTATACCAGTTTTACCACCAAAGCATGTGTTACTCGACATTCACAGTATGTTATTCACATATTGATCCAATAACAATACGTGCATAATGGGCAGTAGGTCCACAGTAAGTGGATTCTCCAGCTGTGCAGCATTAGCGCTACAATCACAATAACAGACAGCTGCATTCTCAGGGGAGTCTGCAATCCGGCTGCACAGCACTGCCTCTGTCCTTCAACAGGCAATTAACACCGAGTCCATTATAACTCCCAAGGGGGCTAGCAACCAGGCAGGCAGGAGCGGCATCATCTGAAAGGTCAGTGCCTGGGGAAGGAGCAGGGGGTGGTCATGATGGAGACTGGAGTGAGGAAGACAAGAAGGAGGGTGTGAGCTGCCTGCAACCAAATGGAGTGTAAAGCTGAGGCTATTTGTCACCCGCCAGCGATTCACAGGGGACAGCGCTGTATTTTCCCCTGGACAGGAGCATGCGTCAGCAACAAGGCCTATAAATTAAGAAAACCACTAAGGTTCCGGGGCGAACGCAACCCTTCGGAGCGTCTGAGGGCTCGGGTCATCCACTCCAGCTTCCAGAATCAGATCAAGGATGTTTTCCCCCGGGTCAGATCCGTCACAACTCATAAATGTTTCAGGGCCCCCTTCCTGCTGTTTCTTTGATCTTTCCGTAAGCTGGGGAGAATTTATTCACACCACAGAATGCAATACCTGGATGGTCCATAGGGAGTTCACATGGAGAGTCGACTCATTTAGAATTGTACAGTCTCTCCGGGCCTCACCTTGTTTCACTTGAACATAAATCCAATCTGTCAAATGCGATTTAAAGAGAGGAAAATGATGTGATTGATGGAGTGATGATGGCTTCTTCATCTGTGAGGACAGCACACTTGATTCCTTTTGCAAGATTTTATTAGAGAATAAAGGAGCAGGAGACAAAGAAACAAAGCCCGGGCTTCAAGACTTGGACGGGCTATAACAAGGAGCTTAACTACTTCTCCATCAGGGCAATGGGGGAAATCCATTCTTGGCAGCAGGTTGCACTGCTAAGCCTGCATTTTAAAATGTGATTGGGAGCTTAAACTTTGGAAACTCCCCTAAGAGCCGATCATTAGGTGGATCATTAAATCTAAAGTTGGGACACATTAAAAGGAAGGGAATAATGAAAAGGCTGCTGGAGACCTAATGAGATTTCTACCTGCCAACATCTACGGTCATTTTAATAGCTTTAATACATTTTTGTGAATATCCATAGAAGTATACTACCACACTTTCCCAAAACATACTTAATATACTTAAACATAACCTTTTCTCGACCTTGCAAAGTCGTTTCTTTCTTCGTGTCTAAGAACCATTCTAACATTTGACTACCAACTTGAAATTACAACACACTGTCAATAAAAGCTAACTGACAGGCGTGTATGAACCAACTATTTTTATTTTCGAGAAATCCAAGCACAAAGAACGTTTCAATGAAGATGCACAGTCATCCAGGCATATTAGATGTTCCGTGCTCTAAGAGGTGTTGTCAATTAAACTGCTAAGATATCTGTTTTTATCTATTGTAAGAACAACACCCACATTGAATGTTAGTTCTTATGACTGCACCATTTGTGAGCCATTCTTTCATAAAGTTAATTTTGGCTGTGTAATATCCCATGTACAGGGTTTTGAGGTACAGGAAATCAAAGCTGTCTGGTCTGAACAATCATGAAAACAAAGTCGTCCAAAGCTTATGCATGATGTACTCTTACAAATGAAGACCTGTTTCCTCTGAGAACTCCAGTTTGCTCCCAATGTAAAGATGTGTAAAGTGGGAGCAGTAAATTGCATGTGTAGATGTGAGGGCGGATGGTAGTCCCTGGTGAGGCCTGGAATGGGGTCAACTCCCTGAGAGAGAGGATGAATGACTAACAGAACTACTGAGTAAGAATGATCCATATGCACAAGCTACACTGTGTAACTATTGTGGTGGAGGTGTGGTGAAGTCACCTGCTGTCTCCATGGATATGTTATTGCTTTGCCTGGAAACTTTCAGAGTATGGCATTACACGTAACTATGTTCATCGAGACAAAGCAGGTGACGCCACTAGTTGCAGGTCAGGTCTATGGAGAGGTGAACCCACATATGTGTTTTTTCAGGTACTTTTGAGCAATAAAAATATCACCAAATTAATAAATGAAACTGAAACAAAAGATTCTGAAATAAAAAAAAAGTGTTGAGCATTGTCCACTTGAGCGTGCAATACAGTTTGTTCATGTTTGAACAGATAACTTGGAAACATTTCATATTAATGGATAACGAGAAAGCAATTAAAGGTGCTGTACCTGAGTTGTAAAACCGTGAAAACAGAACAAGTTCATTTTAAACTTGCAGCAGTCCACATGTATCAGTCCTGATGATTTCAGAGGATTCTAATTATTTAAT
>NW_027315779.1:20974600-21114600 GCF_026437365.1 Eucyclogobius newberryi | reverse complement strand
TCCCAAACTCCAACAATCCACTAATCATCACTAGGGATGTCAAAAAGATTTGATTAATCAATGATTGTGATTATACAGGTCCCAATATGATCGTTAAAAAAATGAATCATATTCGTTAGCAGCAACAAATAGTAAAGTACTTTATATCTGGCTGTTTACGACAATATGATAACATTTGCATTAAAATGAGCTATATTTGTGAAAGAAACCAAATTTGGGACATCACTATCATAAGACAGTGCTAACAATCATGAATAAACCAGATTTATTCAATCACATTTTCTGAATGATAAGTAAGGTCAAAAGGACATAAACTACTAGAAAAATAAATAAGTGCTTTTTGTTTGAGTGTAGATTGTATTTTTCTTCTGAAATTGTCAAAACTTGAATACTTATGACTACATTGTGACCTAGATGATAAATCATTATTAATAAATTGAGCTATCGTGTGCACAATATGAACAACAAATACGACATTCTGATTGTCATTAACAAAATGTAATGCATCTATTGAATATCCCTGCTGTTGTTGGACCAATTAGTGGCAAAACCGCAGCTTTCCCTTCAAACGGAGCAAACAACGTGCTTTTGCCAAAGGTTGGGCCTTAACTGGGTCTCCTGAGGTTCTTATAGGATCTTTTCCCCATCCATAACTCAACAAGACCTTCTGGGACTGGCACTCCACTTTTTTCAAACCCCCAGCTCATTATGTGCAGTCTCTGGGGCACAGCGCTAACCACAGGCACGAATTAGGGTTTGGTTGGACAAGAAATGGATGGTACCACGCAGGGAGATCAGTAGTGCAGGCGGCCCGTGGGAATACTTGAACCTGCAGAGTAAGGCACTTTTTATATATATTTAGCATAGCACCTGCTCCGCTTTAGCCTGCCGCGTGCTGCACTGAGGGCGCCGCTCCTTTGTGGCAGTCGTAGATGATGAAGAACTTCTCTGGTGAGCCGTGGACTGATTCTATCTGTGAGATGATGAGTGGAGCGCTCTGCACCTGTGTGAGGAGCGGGACGCAATCTACTTCATTAACGCCAAATACAAGCTATGGATGTGGAACACTGTGCAAAGTTTGGGCTAGTGTGTCTGGATGTCTAAAGATGGTGACTGCTATTTATTTATGATTAATAAATACAAGATTCAGTTTACATTCCATAGAAATGAAAAGTGAACTGAAACTAATCCATCCAAGAATAAGGACATGTTTGTAGACTAAACTACAGAGGATAACATGACATTCTGTTTCCATGGTTTCATGTTGCATTTTGTAAATTAAAATGGAGAAAATTCATATTGTGAATTCGATGCAAGCGTCATTATTCTTGCAGCTCTACTTGGAACTCACTTGTAGATCTAAAACGGCTAAATAATAGAGACAGATCCATTGACTTCCTGTTTAAAACTGCAGAACGGATAAGCTCCGCCTCTTCATAGTGATATCATATAACAAGCTGCAGATTTGTCATTTACATGTTTTTATTTTGGCCATTTTAGACCCAGACATCGCTCAGATCGTCCCAATCCCCGCCCTTTTTCAAACGCGTGTTGAGGAGACAACCATTTTGAATTTGAAGGACATGCAGTGAGTTCCGACTTGTCCATTTAACCTGGAACATTTCAGAACCCTGAGTCCTCATTCTATTTTCCCTTTAGCTGCTTGCGACTGTTCATCTGCAGTCTGTGAACCTGCTCCGGTGCTGCTATAACCGCTAAATAAATGTAATAGCAATGTCCCTGTTAATATATGAACTTAATTGGGCCGGCGTTTCATCTGATTTAAGCACTTTCCTCATTCTTATTACTTGATTTGAGTCGTTGCCGTAATACACTGGTCATTGTTTTACCGACTAGATCTGAGTTCTGACCTCCGAGGACGACTGGAACGCAGCCCAGAAACTATGCAGGAGAAATATAGCGTCCAAACTGGAACTTTAAACTGTTAAGATAGTTTTATTCAAAGGAACCCCATAACCGACTTCGGAACTGCATCTAGCAACAGGGACATAAAAACAGAAAACGCAACCACATAAACGTCATAAAAGAGTGTAAAAAAAAGAGAAACGGCACAACAAATCAGCCTTCAGACGACCGACGGTGACATTAGGTTGTGTTCCCTGAGTACAGATATATAAGACATAAATAAAGAGCGTCACAGCCATAAGGGGACATTTGAATAAGACTGACTAATGTGTGTACGCGGCGGCGGCGCACAGTAAGTAGCATGTTGTTTAGCTTGGCTGAATTTGATGGCCCGTCTCCAGAGTGACGTTAGTGGCAGCTAAATAAATAATTAAGAAGACAAATAAAGCGGCGGGCAAAATGAGTACGAGGGTTGAGAGCCTCGGAGGAGACATGTGCTCCGATTCCCATCTTTGAATGTTGCAAATTAAATTCCCTCGTCAAGACTCTAATCACGCAGAGCAGATGGGGGCTTACGCTCTCTCTTAGATCTGCGGGAATTCTAATGGTTATTGTTTGGCTTTAAATAGGCAGATTATTGCATTTTAATAAGTCCTCTCTGGGACTCGGTGCAACAATGGAGCACCGTGAATTACTGTAGATGGCTGTTACTGCATGCGGAGGGAGAAATCAAGTTGCTAAGTGTGACAAGTTGCTCTTCTTCGCTCTCTCTCTCCATCCGCCCACCCTCCAGATATGGCTGCCGAGCGTATTTACCACCAAATTAAGAATGTGCTAGGGGAATAATATTTTTATCCGACTGAGGGGAAGGGGAGAGGAGCTTGGCTGTGGATTTTCATTAAAATGACACATCTGTTCAGCAATTCAGCAAAGTAATTCTGCTGAAAGTTTTATCAGCTAATTTTAATTATTCACTCCACTGGCTTGAATACAGGATTCATCATGTTGAATTAATACATTCAATGAGATTATTTTTCTTCCCTTTCTGCTCCTAAATAGACGTCGGGAGAAGGGGGAGGAGGCCAATCAACAAATTGAATTGTCATGCACTGTGGATTTAATTGTGATTTGTTAATTACAAAAAAAAGTATGGGAGCTTGCCTTTCCAAGAATTAAGGGGCTCCGGAGTCCAGGAGCAGGGATTAAATATTACAACTGCACTGAGGTGTGCTGTGTCAATCACACATGCCTCCAGTCTTTATTATTCACATTCTCCAGTCACAGTAAACATTTTAAAACGATGCAGCAGACCGTTAACGTTACAATAGTGTATCAGCCCTATAAATGAAAATACTCTACATTCAGGTGCATTCAAAGACTTCTATTATTCAAAGCAAGCCATTTAGGACTTGTATGTTTCTGTTGGAGTGGTGCTTTGGGTTTAGTGGAGCACAAAGATGTAAGGGCTAGAATAAGAGCCCTATACCTCCTCTTTTTAACATCGTATCTCCTCAGGTAACTTTCCTTTGCCTCTGGTCTCTGGAGACGATCACCTTGCCCTGAGCCCTGATACACATCAGCACAGGGAACAAATGAGACGCCAGAGCAGCAGACAGGCAGATTGCAAAGTGATACTTCTCAAGTACGGCTTTGTGGCCATGTTTTTTCCTCCAGCGCAGAGTTGTGTGAAGTGTCCCAGAGGACCCCACAGAACTGAGAGGCCTTTTCTTGGACAAAGCCAAAAATCTGGGAACAACACACTTGTAAGAAATAACAGCCTGGGAGATGAGGCTCCAACAACAAACAACACGCCTCTGTTAATAAATTAGCCTGCTTCCTCTTGACCATAGTGTCAGCCCAGGGGGAGCTTCACACACTTGGACATCTACTATCTACAATCTTTGATACGTGCAAATATTTTTCATAAACCAATAACATCACTTCAACAAATACATATGGCAAGACTGGAAAGGCATTAAGTACAGTCAGTGTTTTGATACTACTCTGATCAAAAATACAGCATATTATAGTAGAAAAGTAAGTGTTCTAAGTCTGAGCGCTTCATGAAACATACATGCGTTGGCACTGAAATGCATTTTTCATCAAAGAAAGTAAATGACTGGAAAGAAGATTTTCAAACCTCCACCGTTTTCTCTAGCGCTTTATAAATGACATTCAGCGAATGTTTTGCGTCTCTTGAGGCCTGTACTGGTTATCAAATTTAATAAATAAAGCCAGTGAAATCTGTCTACTCTTCATCTTCCCTGGTCTCGGAGGATTTGCTAGTGCTGGCAAATTACCATTTTCAGGCACCATATTCCCAAGGCGCTGCAGCGCTTTTCTCCTCTTCCTGATGGAATCAGATGAGCACAGCCAAGGGACTCATTGTTATCCACTTGTAAGGCTCCAGCAGAAATTCAAAGAGAAAGAAAACAGGCAGCCAGCTCTGACAGCTCAGTATGAGAATCGACGACAGGTGCATGCTGGGAGTTCAGGATAAACTTCAGCGATTTTACTTCACTGCAAAAAGTCTTCGCTTCATTAATTAGGATTGCTCAGGCTGTGAAATTCAGTTCTGCGTTGAGAGTAAGACCCACAACTATGTTGTGTGGCTGAAAAACATCCAAACTTTTCAGCCTTCACTCCAGCTGCATTCATTTAGTCACATAAAGTGCACTATAACAAGCTTTCACCAAATCATCTTGAGACTAAACTATTTCACCAGCATAAACTGAATGGAGAGTATCTACTCAAATGAGCTCCAAGCTTTGTTAATGAAATGTGAAACAGACTTTACATACTTAACACTATTTTTATACAAAAATATATAATTGTATTCTATGTACTGTATGTTGGCTGTTCATAAGTGAGAACATTAAGAAACAACACAGCGTTTTACAGTATAATCTAATGAAAACCACTGAAAGGATTTCAGGGCAATCCAGGTGTGGAGGTGAAAATAAGTGCAAAGACACTGTATGTTCTTGTTGTTGTACTAGAAATTGGGATCGGAGGGTCGTCCTGTGCAATCCACTTCACAAGGATAATACAACTCCAAATCCAATACAGAGCCCTAAACTGCATGTAATCCACTCAAGCAAACAGCAGCGACAGTGAGGCGTCCTCTTGCACCCCCGGGCCCACCACCACTATCTCAGGAACATTTCAATAGCTTGTACCTGCAACGCCGCTGGGCCCATTATCCACTAATCCACAGCCAGCCGGAACATTTAAGCACTTCTAAAAGGATTGAGAGAAAAGCAGTGCTTTCACTGGAGCAGTGCAATTAGGACTAGATAAATTATTACACAATCTGAGTGACTAGGGAAGACCAAAGGTGGGAATACTTGTGAAAATAAAAATGAAAACAAACTATTGAGCTGGAAACATGAAAGTTATAAAGACAGCTCATAATATTCTTACTCAAAAAAGACGGAGTAGAAATCATGAACGTAAAGAGTGGTGGAAGCTTAACATGTCACAAAAGTCAGATACATCATTTTGGAACATTGGGAATACAAATTAATGATATATGTGATTATTCTACAATTCTAAAGCATATTATCTATGACTAATTATAGATACTAACAAACTAACTTACCCCAATGTTTCTATGTGCTATTATTTATTGCAGTGTACAAACTTACAATATGGTTTATATAGAAAATGTTAACTTAAGGGGAATTGTGTCAATGACATAAAGTGATCTTTAATAGTAATCGCAATGTTTTCCGGTGCAATATCACTTCAAAATGTACTTTCGTGACAGTTAGATAACATTTAATAGTCCTAACTTGAATACATGGGTGAAAATGTAGTCTCTTATGAGATCATATGCACTCTACTGAATGATGAGGATTTCTTGACTGTGCAGAACATTAAAATACAGTCTCTACAGTCTTTAGAATCCTTCTTCTTTGGCACATGCATTAAAGATATTCAGGCTCGAGAAGCCAGTTCCATTTTGAGCCGTGCAAAGACAGACCCTGGCCCTCCGCTGCTGTCCCCAGAAGCTATAATATTCATCCTTTGGCGGTTCACTTGACATTTACTTGCTCCGCTTCTCCTGTAGCATTCCCCTTTTCCCTTTTCTAACCGCCAGTGCTGTGGCTCTCCGGAGGACGCGCTGACCGGGTGAACAGATAACAAACCTGTCAAGACGGGTTTAGTGACGGGAGGGGTGAGGTAGATGATGTTTTCCAGAGGGTTGGGGTTGGGGGACGGGGGCGACATGAGACACCCTGTGAGGCCTGGACCCTGGAGAGCCCACAGCCACCGCAAACCTGATTACATCTCAGTGAAGACGTTTGAAATAGCTGGCCTCCTTTTACCCTCGAATTCACCTATTCTTTAAAAGCTCCCCTTCTTGGCCGTCAAAGCCAGCGGTCTGTCAGGGGAGGGCAGGGGCGATAGGGGCTTCCTTCTGGACGCCTGGCAGCAGATGGGTCAGGGGTTGGAAAGTGCGCCCGCCCTTTGAGAACCAAGATGACCCCGGACGTGTGGGGACGGAGGCCTGTCTTTAAGGTGCTGATAACATTCACGGTGACTTTCTCCCAGGAGACGCGCAAATGTCAACACTCATCTGCTATGGGCTTATGGTCTGGAAGAAAGGACAGGCAGAGAAAGCAGCAGGAGTATTCCTATTGTGAAGTGAATGACATATTAACGTGTCCAGCCCGCGGCGCTGCTTATCTCCACGGACCTGTCCCCTTTTGACCTTCTCCACAAATGATGCGCCGTCAATCCTGAGCAAAAAGGAATTGATCCTTAAGCAATCCAATAAACAAGCACGGTAGTAAGTACATAAGGAGAGTTGTTCTATATTTACGCAACAGATTTGACAAATGAAGTTGGTGCCCGAATATGCTTTTAAATATGTTTCACATTTTGCTTTACAATATATAACTATTTGAGGCGTAGTTATTGGTTTCTAAGTACTTAGACAATTACTAGCATTTGTAGATGGCTTATAATACCTTAATAAGCTGCTTATTGTGTTTGCAATAACCAAGTAATATATGCTAGTAAATGCCTTATACGTGCTTATAAACAACTAGTGCTTATTAATTCATTTTTATTAGTTTACTAAGTAACTTTGTTTATAGCATTCTTAAAAGTCTCTACAGCTAAACTGGAATGTAGGTATAAAATATATTCATATGAATCTTTTTATTGGGCCAGTATATAATTTCAAAATCCATAATGCATCGAGCCGTGTCATCTACTTTTAAATAAAAAGCATGACTTGCATATTATAGTGTGGTAACATAAGGTGTAATAAGGTTCTCTTAGATAGTCAAAATGACCTTTCGTTAGGACAAAACAGATGAAGCGTTTTAGACAGACCAAGTGAGGCATAGCTAGAAGAGATTGGAGGTAGGGAACTGTCCCAGGATGGTGCTAAAAACTGCACATCAATTACCTGATGCACTGAAGCCCGTTCGCTTGATCTACATTCGAGAAAAGAATCCGAACCACGTATACCTCGACAGTATATAAAAGACAATATAGAAGAAAAAGGTTGTCTATATGACACTTCTCATAACGCCACACTATTGGTGATAGCTGGCACTGATAAACAATCTTGGCGGGGCTTAGGAGCAGTCTGTGTTCAACTAAGCTTTGTTTATTATTACGCCCAATCTTTCAGACTCATCAAATGCTCGTTGAAAAGAACACATATTGTTTAGCTTAGCGTTACCCAGAGAAGGCATCGCAAGTGAAAAAAGTAAATCTAAAGCAGATGGTGCAATCCAATAAGGGCATTAAAGAAGACAGTGGAGACAGAGGAACCCGGGCGCTCGCATGCTGGCTGGTGCTTTTCAAAAGGCGCTAAAGCTAACAGGCACTGGGAGAGGAAATACAAAGGCCCACGTTCTCATTTTCTGTCTGAGAGGCCCACAAGGACCACTGGAACTTGCTTGATTTCCCCAGTCCAATTATATCTCTGCGCTCAATCCTTTCAGAATAGCAACATCACGCCAAGGGACGCCGTCTGCCTAACCGCGCCGTGCCTAATAGAGTCCCTGAAGTTGACTCCATTTCATTGCTCCTAACTAATGGGCTGTGATATTTTCCCCAAACTCACTACTGCATCTCTGGCCCCTGGAAGCTAATCTAGTCAGTGCCCAACGCCGTGCCACCCTCTTCCCCCCACCGCTGCTGTCTGTATTCGCCTGCCAACGCCCCGTCCTCCCTCCCAGCGCTCATTAGTGCTTCCTGGCTGGGTGCTGATTGTCAGAGCGCCCCTGTGATGCTGGCGCTCCCCGTTTGGCTGTGGCCGGCCTGCTGGGTGGATAGAGGAAGCCTTTAATCTAAGCAGGCTGAGAGACAAGTGCTGGGGACAGGTGGGAGGGCCAGTGGATGCACAATCTCCAGGCCCCAGCTGAGGACAGACACTCGCTCACGGCCACCTATTGCTCTCAGATGTGTACTTTGGGCCGGAACATAAGCAGGAGAAGAAATAGCCAGGCATAAATCCAGTGGAATGGCTCCCTTCCTGGTCATACTGCAGGCACAGAATGGTCCTCCAGATGGCTAAGGGACGTGGCGATGGTGCAATACAATCACTGGCATGGCCGAGCTATCAGGGATAAATATGAAGAGAGCTATATCTTTATACAGGAAAACAAGCCAGGGATGTTTTCTTCAAACTGTGGTTTAACAATGCGTTCCAAGAAAAAACACTTTTGGCTTCATTGTAGGAGTTGGCAATATATCCAGAAATGAATATTCCAATATATTAGGGGATTTTCTCATGGCAAAATTCAGATGATATTATGGCAAGCGCTGCCTGTAAATGTGCTCGCATAAAAAGTGTGATGAAATACAAACGTTCAAAAACATTAGCATATACCCACATTTCAAAACATACACTAATGTTTCAGTTCATTTATTTTTAATTAGCTATTTTCTTTACAGGCTTTTAAATATTTTTGTTAATTATAGATTACATAGTCAATATTCAAATGCTGATGTCTTCAAAACAAACGCAGCATATATAGCAGCATAGTGTACATTGGCAATAAGGCTCGACAGTTAAATAGCTTGAGGTTCATTATATGAATAGATTTTGTAACCACATTCCTAAACTGCTGCAATAACACGCACTGCCCCAATTCCCTTTTCTCCACAGTTATGATAGATAGTACCCTCTGCAAACAGGAAACCACCCACAAAAGCTGCTCGTTTGCTTTCACAAAGTTGCAATTTAACCCCTGCTAAAAGCAACCTGCATGTTTTACACCTCTACCATCACCTTAGTTGTCATAAATACCAGTCAGTGTATAATCTAGCCTCATCTCTCATTCCAACCAGGCTGTATTGAGTCAACAGTGTTGACAGGTTTAGTGAGCAGAGGTTAATGACTCTCCTAATTGTGCACCTGCAAATGTCAAACATTTGTTTATCTGTTAATTGACCAAAGAGTTACAAAGGGCTTTATCTGACATCCAGGGCCGCACTGTCAAAGAGGCTTTCATACATAAAAAGCAATTATACCATTCTCTCTGCACAGCCTTTTAGCCAGTGTAATCTGCAGGCGAGATTCAGTGAGGATAAGAGGCATGAGTGTAATTATCAACATTATTCACATTTCAGAGTGCACACTTGAACACAAAAACCAGAGGCGCCTAGAAGTACTACAGCAGCTTGTCCTCGAGCACAGAGCGGCTCAGGTTCCAGCAGGCAGCACACACAGGGAGCTAATGGCAGAGGAGAGCTCCAAACACATGCTCTGGCCCTCTCGGGGACACAGGGGAGTTAAGTGCCGCGCTCCCCACTGCTGATTATCGCACCTTGGCCGGCCTGCCAGCTCCCTCTGCCCTCCACACATTGATCTCATTTGGCCAGGAGATAAGGCAGTAATTGGATGAGGCCTCAGAATCAGATGGACCTGCTTGGCTTGGCTAATTCTGCTCTTCCTGGGTCGACTGGGCCGCGGGCCAGCGGGGCAGGCCAAGGTTAATCTCATCCAATCCCCTGTACTATGTGGCCCTGTGCTGCCCTCCTGACTCCTGACAGTTGTCCAAACATGCCCGATGTACCTGCTCGGAGCAAGTAACTTTACAAATGACATCAACAAACTTAAAGCTGAAGTACTCAATTATATATTTTCACCCGAGAAAGTATATTGTAAAAGCTATAAAATCAAACCACTACACGCTGCCTTCGTTTTTTGTCACTTTGTCAACTGCATGTTGGACTGCCTTCGGCACAGAATGGCAGCCACATCAGGACAGCTGTGGCTACAGATACTGTATATTTTATCGCAACAAATTGGACAATTTATAGACTATGGCTAGGCTGCTTGAATTTTAGTCTAATTATTGAAATGCTACAAAATGGGGATTTATGAGGAAGATTATGTATTAAAATAGGGAACAAATCTACAAGAAACAGATATGACTCGCAACAATGTCCATTTGGAGCATGCATGTAATAACTAGGATTCTCCCTCTGCTCTATAGCTATTGTCTGATAAATATATAAATCTAGGTCTATGTATAAGCATTTGCAAAAACAAAACAGAGAAATGACAAATATAAAGCACCTGTTCCCTTTCTGCTCTTGTTGTTGGTTAAGACATGTCCTAAATCAAACACTCTCCAGAGCTGCCAGTGCAGAGCATGTTCAGAAGCTGATCCAAAGCAGCTGCCATCTTGACTGATTTGGTTTGAAAAATAAGTATGTGTGAGTGTGTAAAGCATAAATCCCATTATTGGTTATCTTCACCACCTTTCATTGCTGTGACCAGAAATGCTATTCATGTGTACAGATATTTAGTATTTGCACATTATACATTCAGAGATGGGATTTGTGTATGAAAGGCTCATCAGGATGAATGCGATGGGGGACATGCTCCTCTTGGGAAATACTAATCTTCTTATTGCGTACATTTATTCAATCCAGTGTCAATATCAAGCTGAACGTGAATGGGAAGTGTGACATGTGCTTTGTGTGTCGGCTGATAGGAATGACAGAGGTAGACGTGATCACCAGGGAGTACATCAGCGCTGACAGCTCCGATCAAAGCCCCGCTCTGCAGATTAATCAGCTTTGTAAGGCGCAACATAAATAACCTCAATAGGCAGTCAATAAATATAGAAACACTTAAGGATTCATGGGAGCAGACAGCAGTTGTTTTGGAAGGGAATTTTGTTACAGGAAGTTCTATGAGAGGAACTAAGATGCAATGTTAAGCTTAAAGGGCTTTGCCTTCAAAAACCAAACCTTGGAAAATGAATTCAGGGGTAAATACTATAGTTGCAAACATGTGGTTGGCGTATGTTTTCTTACACTTTATTATCCTTGAAAAATATTATAAGAATAAAAAAATAAATACATAATATGACAATTTTATGACCTGAAGTTTAGGTTTCAGACAAATGTAAAATGACTGTAAAATTAAACATTACTGTGCAGAATTAAACTTCCATCCATCAATTTTCTACCG
Source organism: Eucyclogobius newberryi (assembly GCF_026437365.1). Taxonomy (NCBI): domain Eukaryota; kingdom Metazoa; phylum Chordata; class Actinopteri; order Gobiiformes; family Gobiidae; genus Eucyclogobius; species Eucyclogobius newberryi. The sequence continues at coordinate 21,103,280 of NW_027315779.1, read as the reverse complement.
CTTGTTCCCTTTCGAGGTCGCGGGTGACTGGAGCCTATCCCAGTGACTTCATATACCTCGATTTCCTCTCCATTTCCATATATATATATATAAAATGGAATATATAAATTAAACTAAATACTAATAACCTTATTACCACTGTTATGGAAGAACAGATCCAACAACAAGCTTCAGTTTGGGCTCATGAGTTTACATAGAAATGTGACATCTCACACACATCGGACATAACACACAACTGCCTCCTGAAGAGAGGCATCAGGTGGTGGTGTTTTAAAATGACCACCTCTGCTGAATTGGGACACTAACAGAGACGAGCGCAGAGAAAGCATGGACATGAAACACAGCAGCAGAAAGGCCATTCGCTGGATCCTGGGGTCCACCATCCAGATTGCAGATGGATAAGTGCACGTTAAAACAATATCCCACCGACCCCACCAAATCATTTCTTATAGCTGCCTCTATTTACTGAAAGGCGGCTCATCTCCCACCGGGGCCGAAACAAATGAAAATATTATTTCTCTACTCATGAACTCCTACCCAGTCTGCTGTTGCACTGCTGGCAATTTCATTTCTTTTCTAAATTTGACTTAAGCCCACGACTTGAGGGAAATAATGTCTCTGGAATAATCTTCTTCAACTGTAATTCCAGTCTCCGAGCATGTATGTCTGTCTTTCAGTATCACTACAATATCAATTTATTTATTTATCGTCAAGCCGGCTGCCTGGTGGTTTAGGGGAAATTGGAACGGCTCATCTTGAAATAGAAGTGTTGTGACACCCAGAGCCTCAGAGTAATTCAGTGGGATGGATAAGACAGAACATGCCTGCTGTACCACTATAAAACACCAACATGGGCATACATTTGTGGTCAGGATAGTATTCAGTATTTACAAAAAAACAACAATAGGGACTACAAAAGTACTACATACCATTAGTTTTAGTACAGAACAGAAGTTTTTGGGGGCACTACCAATGACATCACAAATCTGGGTGTTTTTGAGGAAGGATAGGACCTTTTAAACAGGATTTTTGATGAGGGAACAATGTTAGAAGAAGGTTAAAAGTGGAAGAAAGTTCATTTTGCATTTCATTTATCCTTTATATAGTTTTAAAGAAGGACTAACTCTAACTTGAAAATAAGAGCTACCACCACATTCTACCCAGAGCTTGTACTACAGTGAGGTAAAATATATGGTTACATAGAAGTGGACATATACTAACCAGTAATCATGTTTATTAGCAGGATTTGTGATCATGGCTTCCCTATGGCTATGTTTTGTCTGCCTCTCCGTCTGCGCTCGAGAGCACCCCCCACCAGGCCATTGAGGATAACAAACTACACCCCAGCCTCTTGTTGGGGGGCCAAAGGTGAGTGAGTGTTGTAGGTGCACCAGTGTATACATGTGTACGTGTTCATAAAAGAGAATGTCAGTCGATAGAGACCTCCCATCACAAAAGAAAGCGCCACTTCCCTCTCCGCTCCTTTGCGCAGCCACTTCCCACATTGCTCTCATCGCTATGGCAACCGGCGCTCTCTCCTTGGGCTCTGCATGCATCCAATCAGAGGGAGACCTTTGTAGAGATTCCTCTGGGCTGCACTTATTCAACTTACCCCAGTGGAACGACGTACACGCTGAAAAGGCTGGAACAAAGAGCAGAGATACTCCCTCGCCAAAGCCTGCCGTGACATCAAAAATTGAGGCTATGGGGCACGGGGTAAGTGGGAATGCGGAAGTGGTGCGTGGCCAAGAAGCTGCAGGGCGCACGACAAAACGGGGGGAAGAAAACGGGGTGGCAATGGCATGACCACAGCCAATTTTTTGTGGAAATTATGTGGAATAGGATTTGTTATTGGAAGCCTAGGAGCCGGAATTCTTGGCAAGTATCACATGGCTCTGGCACCAGTTTAAGCTTGATAAGTCAAAATGGAATCCGGCTGAGCCTATTTATGTCATTCCTGAAAACATATGGATGGGATTCAACCGCTCAATACTTTCAACCTTCAACAATGACATTCAACACCACTTGTGCAGTCCATTAATCTTCCATGAGAATAGATTTATCATTTACAGCACAGAGGGATCTCGCTCAGACAACATTAGCCTGAGCGGTATTTACCACATAGGCCTTGATTTAGATCACTTTCAGCAATTAAAAAGCCTTGTGTCCAGGCTTCACAACAACACGCTTTTTATAGAATAGCCATGTAGTCTTTGTGTCCAAGGTCTTCAAATGTAACACTGTCTAGGCCACTGTCGACACTGTGCTTGTTGAAAGGTCACTGCACACAATCACAGTACTTATTTTCATTTAATTATAGCCGTCCAGCCGCACATGTATCCAGATCTAAATGAAACAGCAGACATGGCGACTTGACGGTAGGCATGCCCCCAGAACCAGGACCCAGTGGGACCTGCGGCCGCTCCTTGATGGACAAAGAGCTGCTGGGGCCCTGGCAGGCTGATTGAGGCAAAGCAGAATTTAGCCTGAACGCCGTGTCACAAAGTGTCACAATCTGTTCCTGACAATCTGACTGCAGGCGACACCAGATAAAAGGGGAAAGAAAAATGAAAGTGTGGCTCAGAGCACGAGATTGGTCTGGGTCCAAAATGCCAGCAGTAAGTATGCGCATGTCAAGACGAATAGTCACAATTTAGGTTAATGAAAGCGTAACCAGCAATGTTGTTGTTTTTAGCCAGTTATTTATGAAGTTATTTGTTTGCATGTAAGATTAGACATAAAGACATCATTTTTTGTTAGTTCGGCAACACAGTCGTCAGATACTTTGTAATTACATGGATAGAGCATTAATAACCCCATAATTAGAAAATGTATTTAGGTCACTATTTAGACATTGCATTTGCCAGATTCTTTTCCAAATGCCACATCTCCCAGACATCTCTGCGACATTATATTTAAACCTGTGGAGAAGCCATTACATCAGCTGTCGGTTAAATCCCTATGCATCCGCTGCTCGCTTTCGCATTATTACTCCTGCACACACAGCGGCCGTGGCAGAGAGGACGATCCTGCGATAACGAGCTAATTATAGGTACAACGTTCTGGCTCCCATATCTAAATGCTTGTCTCTAATAAGAAACATTTCAAATTATTGAGAGGCAGAGAAAAGGGGAGAGAGTGACATATAATTGATGCGAGCAATTACATGTTCAGTGTCAGAGCAAATTGGCCGGCGTATCTGGACATGCAGGGGAGCGCGACCTCATTTACATCCGGGTGTCAGCGAATAATTGGAGAATGTACTGAGGAGGTGGGATGGGGATTTTGTCAGCTAACATTACATAAGTATTTCACCATTGGTTTGCTAAAGTTCCAGACTAAATGTTCATGGAAAAATTAAGAGTATTCAGTGCCATCGATCTGTTTGTAAAAAAGTGTAATTTGAAATGAAATGGCTTCACTGCATGCACCGGGACTCTAAAAGCAGTAATCATAGGCTCAGTTTTGCTGCCTCAAACCTCAGACCGCTTCAAAAGCCTGGGAAGACCAAGCCTGACTTTATTATATCACTACCAGATGTTTCATTACTAAATAACGTTCACCACAAGAAAACATTGTCGTGTGAGAGGAGAAGGGCCTGGAGTGGAAAAAAACACACTTTTTTGCATCAAGAAACAGAACATGCATCGCTAGGTCTTTTCACATTTCACAAATTTCGAATAAAATTAAGATATTATAACTTACATTGTTGCAGGTTACAGGTGCTTTATACCACATTTTCTTAAGCATAATATTTGCTTCAATAGAAAAACTCTGCGCTACACCACATACTGTATCTCTATAGCTGGTTCTGAAATAACCAGTGAAATAAGGGATATATTTATTAAAGTCTGTCCAATGCACCTCCCATCAGGCTAGCTAACATTGCTAACACTGACTGGCGGATCCGAACCACGACTACAGAGTCTTTCTGCAGCTCTCATCAAGAGCCTAAGGTGGAAAAAAGGAGTAACATGCTGTTTACTCGCAATCCTAGGTCCGTAATTGCCAATTTATTTGATAGGCAGCTGGGTAATGATGGCATTTCACCCCTTACCGCAGAGACTAAACGGGAGTGATTCATCCGGCGCTCCTGCCCTCCCTTCTGCTGCTGCCTCATCCTGCCACCCAGACTGAGGCGGTGTGTGTGTGGGGGGTGGCTGCCATGTTGGCTTCAAACAAGCCCAAGAGGGAGCCCAGTGCTTCACAGCAAATATGGGTAAGCCTGCCAATTTAGTTTGGGTTTGGGGCTGAGCGGATGTGTCATTTGTAGACCTTAATGAGCTGGCAGGACGGAGTGAGGAGAGGAGAGAGTGCAGGAGGCAGCCCTGACCTCCTCTGGCCTCATCCCACAACCACTGCCAGGTCACACACTTACTTAATCTGCTCCAGCGGAGCGCTACTCTGCACCCAGCCAGGGAACAGGGGAACAGGGGAACATTAGAAGAGGGGAAGAGGGGAACAGTGGAACAGGGGAACATTGGAAGAGGGGAAGAGGGGAAGGAAGTTCTGCAGCAAATACCATTAGTGAACTGTTGCTCTAATGAACAGGATCCTGTTTCACACTGCTCTGTGCCACTAACGAGTGACTTAGAGGCATTCTCTTTGCTTCGCCACTCAAAGAGAGCATCGCCATTCCCCGTGCAGCTGAGCACAGTCAGTGTCAGTCTGACCACTGCTGGAACACACAACTGTTTATTATTTCACTGAAAAGGACACAGCTTTAGATTCTATGTATCATATATATATATATATATATATATATATATCTTTGGGTTTTCCTCCATGCAGCAGAAAACAGCGTTATCCGCTGCGCCTCAGCCCATGTGTGAAGTGGGGTTTTAAAGTGTAGGGCTGGGGACTTTTTCTAAAACCTGTGAAGACGTGACATGTCGCTCTAAAAGTCAGTCCTCTGCAGCCCAGCTTTCAGCAGCTCCTCCCTGATGACCGCTCTCCTGAGGGTGTGTGTAGAGCAAACTGAAGCAACATGTTGTCATCACATATGGAAGTGGTTTAAGTAACATACAGCTGCTTACATAAAGGTAGTGAATATTTGAATGGTGAATACATTGTTTACATCCAAACAATACAGTCCTATTACTGTGTGTGTTGTTCTGTTATCAGTGAAACCCTATACTATTACTGTGTAGCTACAGGATAGTCAAATAATATTAGATAATAGTAGTATTTGTTCAATTGTTGTTGTAAACATCAGATTTCTCGTTTCACTTTGTGCCCAGTCAAGCGTCCTGGCGCTACACAGAGAATCAGCTTTGCTTCACTTGTCGGCCATGTCTCTCTCAAAGACTGGCCTGCCTCCGTCTGACATCTTTAATTATGGGCTGATATCTGATCTCTTGTGCTCACAAATCACAGAGCGCTGCCTGTCTCAGCTCTCCCTGGAGTCTGCTCTCTCTACATTCTGGGACATGTCACATTGCACAAACTCTGGACTCTCTGTTGTGGCTTATCCACAATAAGAAAGTGGCTTGGTTAAATGTAAGCCCTCTTTGTATCAATTACATTATTTATTATTAACATTTATTACAGATTTCTGAATCAATAACATTGTAAAAGTATTTTAGAAGTGTATTAGATGTAGGTTATGTTTATGATTTAATTTAATTTAATTTTGCCAACCTTCTATAACAAAATTCTGATTATTATTAACTGTTGACCATTTTCACCTACTTATATACACAACAATGTTACGCCTATAACTTAAATAATTGTATCAACATTTTCTCTTTTAAATTATACATTTAAGTTGATTATTTATGATTTTATGAATGTGAATGCATTTGTATTTTGATTTTAATGATTGTAACACACCATTTGTATAATGCTGTGTACAAAATGTGCAAATAAATGTTGCTTGCTTGCAATAAAGTAAATAAATACAAAATAAATGAAGTTTTCTGTTTTTTTTAAATGCAACAACAGAAAAAAAACAATTTAAATCACTACCAACAGGAAATAAAGAGTAGAAAAAAGTATCCTGTGTGATGCAAACAATCGATAAATAATTGAAATGTTGGAAAGCTCATTTTGTTCACATGGTTTACATAACACAAAAAAACAAGTTTACAGTAGCATATCATAGATAATCCCCAGTAAACAAATAGACAAGTAGCAGGTAAAGTTAGTCGACTTACATCAGTGAGTCGGTCTCTGGAGCTGCTCCTGATCGACGGCTTGGACAGTGCACTCTCACTGTCGCTGCCCTTACAGTTGCTCTGCCCGTTCTTCAACTGTAAATCAAAAAGAAGAATTGCAATTGGTTGACAAAAAAGATAAAAGTAAGTAAAAGCCTCGATAGCCAGCACTAAATTCTGGTTCATGAATATGTGAACGCTGGCACTGGCACTGGGGCTGTCTCTGTAAATCTGTCATGTTTTGGGAGTCTATTCGGCGGCCATCACCGGACTTGCCAATGATAGACGCCATCTGATCTCGCAGTATGAAACTCCTCTCTGCCCACCACCACATAGAGGAGAGGGAACAAAGACCCTCCAGAACCTTCAAATGGAGCCACTACCCCTCTCTGAGCAGACACCACATGCTGAGGCAGCAGGGGCCCACTAAGTGTCATCCTCCACACATTCTGTTTGAGCTACAGCAAAATAACAAGGAGAGGAGAAGAGAAGAAGTGCCAATCTGATGCCAACCAGAGGTCCTTTTCGATCTGGAGAATAATCAGATACTGTGGCAGAGGGAGGAGCGACTGTCTGTCCTGTTCCGACGTGCTGTGCTGATGTGATGGACGAGCCCAGCGCAGACACGCCGCAAAAGCACTGGCGGCTTCCATATCAGAGCGCTGTGGGGTCAGGAGACGTACAGAAGTCAAACTAATCATTGACAATAACATTATACAAGTAGAAAGGGCTGTTTTTGGTACCTACGTTTGTTAAATTATGAGGCAGAAATGATAGAACTGAATTAAAATGTTCAAAAATGTCATTAAAGGTGAGAAAAGCATACATGACATAAATACAGGTACTTAGAATGGAACTATAACTATATTAGATGATCAGTTAAACTTTTGTTCATTATAAATGGCAATATTGATCTAAAATAGCTGAGTAACAAAAACGTTCTCTTAAAAACTGCCAAACTGATAAGCCCCGCCTCTTCATAGTGGCCTTTTACATAACAATTAATGAAATACCCTGAAACGCTGCACCTTTAAATACTCCACACCGTCCCGCTCCAGCTCCTAAGACCGACCGAGACTATTTTTCAGCTCTGGTAGGTACAAACCTTCATTTAGTGTGATGAAAGGGCATGAGGTGTGGGAATACTAAACGAACCCTTGAGTTGAGAAGATAATTAAAATGAAAATGTTCCCTTTTCTGTGGCCATTAAAGGTGTGAAAAGAATCCTATTCCTTGGAAGAATTGCACAACGGGCGGAAGGCAGTGAATTGGTCGCAGCTCTGAGCCTGATAAGAGAGTCGGGGCTGGTGGGAAATGCCTGGTGGTGCTTCTCTAGTGTGTGTGTGTGTGTGTGTGTGTGTGTGTGTGTGTCTATACAGCTAACACACAGCAGGCCGGTGATAGCACTAATTAACTTTCTATTCCCACTAAACCCGGGCACAGATTTATCTTTTTGTGTAATTGCCAGTTCATTTGTGAATCTGAAATGGAAAAAATACTTCTGTTGTCCTTGTCTGAGGAAAGATCACAGCAAAAAAAAAAAAAAAATGGGGCATGATGTTTACACCCCAGCTTTGGACTTCCAGCTTCAAAAACATGTTGACCTATAATATTTATTAAGCAGCCAGTGTCCCTGCTGACAACAGAGAGAGGACTGAGCCAGGGCACTCATGCATTTATGAATGTGCACACAAATATATTCCGCCGACTGAATTAAAGATCGGCAGATAAAAAATTGAACGGTACAGTGCGTGGCCTGGCTATCATCACGCAAACGTGGGGCAGATTTATATTTGAATAATCGATCTGGAATGGCAGCGAGGCAGCGGGGGAGCTGTGCAATCATATGGTGAGTCTTCTGGCTTATCAGCAGCAGGCGTGTGCGGCATGAAATGACAAATCTTACTCAAATTCAGCCGCCTGAAGTACATGTCTAATAAAGATGTTAAAATATAGCCTGGGACCTGATTACACGGCCATGTGAAAATGTATTCCTCCGCTTGTTCCTGATGTACCCTAGAGCCTCCATAAATGAGAATTGAAGTTTAATCCAGATTTGTGTCCGTGTTTGATGAGCATTTGCCTTTATAGTGCTAAATTGGACACATTTTGGTGGCGACTCGCATAGATTTGAATAAAACAACTGTATGAATAAAAACAATTAGTTTTTAAATATTTTTTTTAATATTTAATATTTAAACAAAGGACTCAAATTAAAAAAAAATATTTAACAGAGACAAAACCAAGACTAAACTGTTGCTAAGACTTGTTGCTAAGGCAAATCATGAATAAAATCAGCTTTTAATGTTTTCTTTTTTTTTTTATTAAGATTTTTTTCTTTTTCAACTTTATGATGAACATTGAACAATATATATATATATATATATATATATATATATATATATATATATATTTCATATATATATGAATAAACAAATATATATATATATATATATATATATATATATTTGTTTATTCATATATATATGAAAAAACAAACAAAACAAGCCCAGCAAGAGAATGACAGACATAAATCAAAAGACATCCTACAAATCAATAAAATGTATCTAAACAAATGTTCCACTTTGCCCACAGTCAGTCAAATTAAAGTTGAAGTTAAAAAGCTATTCGGTTTGAAATACATATTGCAATGCCCCTTCTATGTTTGCCTTTGTATGATGAATAATAGGATTTTTTATAACAGAATTTTGTTAGTTTTTGTTCAGTGCCATTCAAATGCGTCTCTTGTAAATATACAATGTTTATTCTTTCTTTTTTTAATTTTTGTTACATCTTTGTTCATTTCATTGAGTTCAGTATGCCATTGAAGGATGCTACTTGTAACACTTGATGCCATTAGGTTGATTGTATTGATCGTACTGTTGATAACTTTAGAATATTTTTACTCTCTCTGGTCGAAAACAACAAACAGACACGAGAACCATAGGAACACAAAGATCACAGATGTGGTGGAACTTTTGTCGTTGTTGACGAACCCCGGTTGGAATACCTGGAGCAAAGACCATGCTCTTGCCTTTGTACTGGAGGTCTCTTGCAGCCTTCAGGACACGTTCCTTCACACAATAGTTAAGAAACAATATTATCAGGCTTGCCCAGGCAATGTGCTCTTTTGATTGTGATGTAAGGAGCCACGTTAGCTTGCGATGTGGGCTGTTTTCTAAAGGATAGTGGACCGTCAGCTTTGTTTTTTTCGGTCCCGTAGTGTTACCAGACCTGCGCCTTCCTTGCACACGCCTTAATTGTTCTTCTTCTTTGGGATTAGGTGGGTCAAACCATGATTTAAAGCCAGGTTTTGCAGCAGAGGTGTGGGTGTGTCAGCTGAAAGCGCCGCCATAACCCGGAAGTCTCAGCTTTTAACGTTTTCATAAAGTCCATTTTCTGTCTGATGGAAGACCTTGGTGTAAACGTTAGTTGTGATATTGATTATTTCATTAGTCAATACTGCGGAATCAATAATTTTGTGATTAATTGTGCAGCCTTAATTAAGATTAGGCATACATGTGATTTGGTAACTCTGAATGGCCCATGGTTGGCTAAGGATTATTGTTTTTATTTCCGAAAATTAATATTATGTAAAAACTAAAATGGAAAACAATGAGATACATTTTTTTCATAGCTTGTTCTTTCCTGATTGCACTGTTCTATTTGGTGTGTACAAAGAGAATAATTAAGGAGAAGGTTGAAACATAAGAATGCATTTATTTAATGACCTTAGTCAGCTGCACTGTGTAAAACTGCCCCTGTAGGAGGAACACAAACAGATGGTTTTAGTCATCCAGAGGCTAATTTCACCACAATTAAAGACACAGACAGACATTAGCATCTAATAAAACACTTCCACTAAAGCCTTTGCTCTTGTGCAAAGAGACTTCTGCATCTTCACATTTTCAAAACTAAAAGGAGAAAATCCATTCATAATGCCTTGGACAACAGTCTCCTTCTCAGAAGAGTTATTTATTACAACGCAGTAAAGTACATGGGAACATAATTTACAGCATTGTTCCGCACATGTGGAGTCAATTCTTTTCTCACTTACAGGAAAGTGCTCACCAGTGCTATTGAGGGATTTTACAAGAGTATTGACCTATTCTCAAGGGCTGTGCTACAGACTCAATGCAATCAAGCACAGAAGATGACTGCTAGCATTTTGAACCACACCAGACTCTTTAAACAGGACCCCACACACACCCACATACTCCCATTCCTCACCCCACAAAAAGGAAGAGAGATGACAGTGAACTAGGCTCACTTCTGTGGATGGGCCTCGCAGGGATTGTGCAGCCATCAGCTCTTGGTTTCCCTTAGATACGCACAACAGCAGCTGCCGAGCCCGCACTAATAAAGGCTGGAACAATTTAAGGGCTTTTATTGTTCTTCTGCGGCTCTCACAACAGCTAACCTGTCCTCACAGGAACCGCCACACACACTCCCACTAGCCCGGCAATGAAAGAGGATCTCATTTACCTAAAAGCGCTTATAAATTTTTAATTTGCTTTAACAAGTAAATTAACAAGTCCCTCATTTGGGGAGTTTTATGGCCGCTTGCCACTGAGGGAGAACCATGAAAGTTTTATAGATAATCCACTACCTCAGCTCGGATGCCCATAATAAATTGTCTATTTCCTGCGGCACTGTCAAATCCCCTGGTTCTACTGACTACACTTTGAATATCTCCTTTATGATACCTTTATTGAGCTATATACCAGAGCTATTAAAGGAAAACTTACTTCTCAGCAGTTAAAATGTTTAGAAATTTGAGTCGACTTCGAACTGGTACTTCTGCATGGCCTTGGGAGAGCCCATTGACAAACATTAACGCACATTAAGCATCTCTAATTATGTCCTGCGTCTCAGGCATCTCACGATGAGCTCCGCGGGTCTGGAGACAGCAGCAGTTGGGATGTGCCTCTTTAACCAAGCGCTGTCTTTATGTGATGAGACATTATGTTGTACAGCGGCTAAAGGCTGCTCCGGGCCTGTGTGCGGTTGACAGGGGCGAGCAGCTCATTATTGTGACAGTGCAGTGTGGGGGAGCGCTCGGCAGTGGCCTGGCTCTGACCCTGGGCTGCTCTGAGTGCCACAGACAGCACTCCTCTCAGCTCTGTCTTGGCCTGTCACCAGCAGCAGCACCACAGCCCAGGGTTTGTTTACTGCCGCACTGTGTTGCCATAAGCGCACAATACTCGGGTTTATTTTATTTCATTCAACTGGGATATTATTTAAATAGCATGTAAGTGCAAAGCTGGACTTAGCATTCCATGGAGTTAACAATATAGTAATGCTGTTAGTTATACGTCAATATTCAGTGTTGAGTTTGTAGGATAGAGGACAGTACACACACCTAAACTAAGTCACTAGTGGAGGCTGTTGATGTGACGTTACCTCCAAAAAGTAAGCAGATTGTTTTGTAGAGCCGTTGGATACTTTTATTTTTCTCCATGTCTTTAGGTCTGTGTTTGGTACAACATAACTCCTTGATATAACAACTCTTCTACATTAAAATGAATGAATTGCTTCCCCCACAGTTGTTACTTTCCTTGGATTCTGACTGCCGTATACTTCCTATATTTAAAGGCTTATTTAAAGCCGGACAGGACAAATAGAATATATTTTTTTAAATTCAATTTAAATTCAAACCTCTTGCCTCGCCTTTGGATGGGTGCAATTTAAGCAGTGGTAGGGGAAAATAGGAATTGTTGGAGCAAAGGCATCTTGAATGTGGGAGAATAAAGATTACTCAAAAATACAGGATTTTTGGATGAGAAGGGAAAACAATTAAAAAAAAAGAAAATAGGACAACTACACAATGATTTTGCGCAATATATTGGCTCCAGTATCAGTATTGGCCATTTTTTTTTTTTTTTTGGGCTGTGACGCAGTCATTACCAGATTGTCCCCAGTGTATCAGACTGTAAAAATGAAAATAGAAGCGCAAATAGGCTAACAATATGTCTGTATGTTTATCATGCCATAAATATAAAATATACATTCTGTTATTATTTGTGAAGTTCATTTGTAATCGCTCCTTCATTTTATAGCTAGACCTGTGCAATGGATTTTAAAACCGAAATATTGGTATAGGCAAATATTGGTTATCTACGCCAGCAGCAAGCCAAAAAATAAAAAAATATCAGATCGCCCCTAGATGATGCCTTACGCCTAACCATTTTTAAATTTTTACACCATCCACATCTTTTGGCCAGCCCTTCTCTCTCGTTGCTTTACTTTCATTGAGAGATCACTATTGAACACGATGATCAAGTTCTTTGTCTCTGTACTGGAATGAACCGCTGCGGATCCATTGAGAGCAGGTCCCAGCAACTGAAGTAACGGCTGAGAAATTTAGTCTCATGAGGGGGGGCAGGGGCAGCAGCGGGGGTGGTAAAAGTGGTTGAGAGCAGCGTTTTGATCTCATCAGTCATACTAAAGGACTCCATTTCCTCCACCGCAGGCTGCAGGCTACACCGGCTCGCGGCTGCATTTGTGTATCGCCATAAATCTTTGATCTATGACGACATTACAGACAAATCAATATGCTTTTAACATCCATCCTCTGGCCTGCGTCGCAATCACCCTCCTCGCAAATGGTCATATAATGCGGCGGTCTGGAGCACTGAGTTATGGGGACAATTCCCAGATTTAATAATGAACTGAGCAGGTGGAGAGGCTGCGGAGGAGAGGGGAGGAGGATATAAGAGCGGCAGGAGACCTCTACTCTCTTAGATCATATCTGAACATCTTGTTATAGTGGCCCTGAGTGGCAGTAAAATAACCTCCCCACTCACTTTATGCAGCGCCAATTCCCCCAGCTCCCACAATCCCCCAGTATAGTGCTGACAGACGGTCCACCTGGAGAATACTAGAATCCGGCTAAATCTGCAAACAGGAAACTGGCTGCCCTGGCATGTGCTCATCACCACATAACCACTCATCAAAGAAATTTATGTGCAATTAATTACACCATTCCCCAACTCTACAATCTGTGCTAGCAAGTCATTACCGTGGTATTGGCTTTCAGAGAGCCATCCAAAGGCAGGCGCGGCCAGTGTGCCAAATCACAGCTCCCTGGGCTGGGCAGCTTCAATAAAGAGCGGCATGGAAAAAAGACAGCAGAGAGAAGGCCAGCTCCTATCAGCTTGCAGGGGCTATCATTTCTCTTTTTTATTGCCATTTATTTTCCTCCAGGAATTCACTGCCAGTATATTGGCAGGCCTTCCAGTAGATGGAGGCAATGAAATTTAGCGCAGACACTTAACACTGGGTCAATCCTTGTGTGCGGCTCATGTGTGGTGGTAATATGATAGACAAATGCTTCCAGTTTGGGAGAGTGCTTTTTATGTTACAGGAATAGTACATCCCGGTCTGTGTCACTCTCGCTGCTGCAGAGAAGATGGAATTATGCTTAGCCAGAGCCTTTTGAAGGACCAGGCACACATTTGCAAGCACTACACTTATGACATGACTAACTCGGAGGCAAGTCTCACCATGAAACATGGAACTATGGCTTAAAAAGATTGAAAAACTAGACACAGAATCACAATTCAAAACTCAGTATATTTAGCTATATCGCCCAGCCCATATTCACTTTATTATAATTTCAACCCGGCATGTATCCAATGTTTTTTTCTAAAGTAAAATTAGTTTTGCCTCAGTACACACATGGTAAAAGCAGCCCTTAAAGTCAATATGAGACCGCTGTGTGTTGCCAGCATTTAGTTGCAAAGTGTTTTAAGTAACACTGGAGCGCTGTTACCACGCTAGTTGCGGTTAGCACTGCAAAACTCTGCTCTGGCCTCTGAAAGTGGTGAATAATTAGGATGCTTGAAAGGTGTTAACCAAGCAAGGAATACTTTTGGGATAATACTTATTTGAAATGAAATTTCCCCATGTGGGACAATAAAGGAATATCTTATCTTATCGTATTTAAAATTAACTACTTTTTAAGACAGGAAAAAAACAGTTGCAGTGCCTATAAAATGCCTGCACTATAAACATGTATCTGTAATATCTGTTTTCCATACGCTATTGGTCACATAGAATCATCAAAGCATTCACTGTTTTAAGTTACAAAGCATGAAAAATACCAAATTTGTCCAAAGAATTGACACTTCTAAGAACATTGTAGAACCGCAGACTGGTTACATTTAGTTATGCTATAGGCACCCGAGAGCCTATAGAATGGCATTTACGGTTCATTTATGCAAACAGAACCCACATGTTTATATCTTATAGCCCGGTTTGTTTGATCAGTTTGTGTTCTCAGTAGCTATCAACAAAGCACTCTGTCAAATCACTGGCTCTGACCCCCTTTGAAAACATGCTCTGGCTCTGTTTGTGTTTGGTCTGAGTTTCCTTGGGCCTGTAATGCACTTCCTCAGCCCATAAATCAAGCTTGTGCAACTTTTTGGATTTCTCTTTTCTCAAACCTTGGACATTGTTTTTCTCTATGTACCGCATCAAAGTATCCACCAAGGCTATATTCTGTCTCCAAATAAGCAGCATGATGTGGTCCTTCATAATGCTTTCGGACAGATTCTTTTCAGGCTTAGAAGGCCACAAATGTCAACCTCAGGAAGGCAATTATGAGAGTAAAATTACTTCCTTACTGTTATCAATTCGCTGTAGGACCAAGGGAATGGTTAAAAGCCACCGTGAAATAGGGCACAGTTAGACTTTTCTCCTGGGTCCCGGCCAAGGCTGCTAACCTCGCTATTAAAGTCCCCGACAAGCTATGTCAATGCAATCTGCTGAATGCCTTGAGTGACACACGATCGATATTCTCTCCTCTCCTGGGTCATCACCACTGACAGAGGCCTAAGTAATAATACAGCCCTCGCCGCCTCTCCAACTTAAACGCTTCCACCGCCGTAATATTTCTCCCTCTTTGTTTTGGGGGGCTTGGGAGTTAAATTTTCCACCCCGATGGAAGGAGAGAGATAAGAGAGACAGGAGGGAGCTGAGTGTATTGGACAGAGTGTGCATGTGTGGAGCGCTGACAGAGCGGCGGCACAGAGGGAGGGGCCATGATAAATCGAAAATGACTGGCTGGCGAGTTGTAATCTGCCAGCGCGGAGCCCCCTGTAGCAACAAGCCAAATGAAAAAGCATGCTGACAGGCCGCAGAGATGGAGGGCTGAGCAGGAGGAGACTGCACAGAGGAAAGAGGGATGGTAGACTCAGGATTTTCCCCCATTCACAAAGGAAGAGCGAGGGATTCAGTCGTAAATAAAACACACACAAACATACGAGTCTCATTAGACTTTCAAATGGGCTCCAACGTAAACAGTAGCAGTTGGCAATGTTGCAGTGCTCATCAAATGCTGTAAGTGAGCTTCATATGAAAATATGCACGTTTGTGTCTGGGTCTGTGTGGAAGAATCTGTTTTATGTGCAAGACCTTCAAGAGCAGGTGAATACAAGTTATCAAACTCCAACACAAGAGCTCCACCTATTGAACATGGCTCCTCTGTACCCTCTGTACCCTCTGTACCCTCTGTACCCTCTGTACTCTCTGTGCCCTCTGTACCCTCTGTGCCCTCTGTACCCTCTGTACACACACACACACTCACTCACTCACTCACACACACACTCACACACACACACACACACACACACACACACACACACACACACGTGGGAGCAGCAGGAGGAGCTGAAGGCACCTCTTTCATTTTAAAGTCACTCTTTAACATGTAGCCCACAGTGCTGTGGACAGCTAATAAGGGTGCTGCCGTTCAGCCATGTCTGGCTCCTAATACAATGTCAGCTGCAGTGAGAGCTAAGAGCTAAGCCTGCTCTATCCTCCCCAGTGTTAAGTGTGTTAGCCTGATGCCTGTTAAACAGGGTCTAGCAGGAGCAGGGCCTCAGAGAGGGAGTCAGTCTGCCACGCCGTCTGCCTGCCTAACAGGCTCGTTGGCCCGAATGCACAACTCGCCCAGAAAGGCAAGGTCAGTCCAGAGCAGAGGTGGGCCCAGACCAGAGGAGAAGCATTGTAATGTGAGCCCCGTACACTCATGTGAAAAACAATGGTCTCCCATCAGCACACACTGAGCCCACAGTAAACATGCTCCAGTTTACATGTACATGAGAAGAGCTGCATACATTTACTGCTCACTGTGGCCAAGCGTGTGGCCTGATGCATTCACAAACAGCAGAGATCTGCAGTCTTTGTCTGTTTATGTGCTGCTGCATGGCCCCAGCACAGACAGGCCAATAAGCCGACAGTGCCTGAGTGCCTGGGCCCCGCTCTCCTCCTGGTTCAGACCTGCGGCTCACAGTGGGGCCGGCGCACAGAAAAGCCATCTCGCTCACAGCGTGGTTGCTGTTTGGGGCCACGCCAATGAGCTGCATGCTCCGACTCCCCGCGTTCCCACTGGGCTATTCAGGAAATCACAGCTGATACGGAGCCATTTGTCTCCTTTTGTACTCAACCCTGGTCCAGCTCGAGCTGAACAGAGAAAGAGAGAAAATGCAGCTTTTGCCTCCTGAGGAAACACAGAAAATTATTTCTGAAAACATCACGATAGCAATTTCAGTAAAAGCACATGAAATGAATGGAACACAATTGAAAAGTCTGTCTCTGCAGGAGCAGGAGCCTGTAGCTTTTAGTGTGCAGGAAAACTCTGATTCTCCACCCATATTTTTCTCAGTCAGAAGTGTATTTAATAGTTCTGATAGCTCATATAGAGTCATATATAATCACTATTTAAACTCTAAAGTGCAATCCTTTGTTAACATGTCTTGAATAATACCTGTGAGGTTTGTGGATGTCACATAGCACACGCAGCAAAACATTTTCCTGTGAAATGTAACACCATCTCAAACTGACTCAACCCAAACCCATTATATGTTTATAACACAAACAGAAGGAACAACACCTTCAGAAGTGCTTACAAGAACATCAACACTAATTATACAGGAGCTCCGCTAATGCAATTACTTCTAACATAAACTATTTTAGGACCTCCTCTCCCCACAGTAATCCTTAAAGCAGAGGGCTGAATAATGGATCAGCGGCTGCACAGAGGCTGAATCAGAGAGAATGCTCCCCTCTCATGTATTCTTCTCTTCTGTCCCACAAGAAGGAACAATGCATCGCCGCCTCTTTGAGCTTTGAGTTCAGAATCCATTCAACTCTCAGAGCAGCTTCTGTTTCCCTCCCTCGCGGTGGGCCACAGCAGCCTGTGAGCATAGTGTTAGCCTGTGGGGGGCGCTACATGACAACACATCAGGATCAGAGTGGAAAGCAAGTCTCCTGATAGTAAAAGGCAAAATAATGTTGTAATTATTAGTATAGAACACTTGGTATAGACTTGTAATTTATGCTTTTAAGCTACATCACATCTATTTCTTTAAACTATGGGGAATTATTTAACAGTTGCATCTTCACGTTCTTGGAGTTCCCTTGGGATGCACAAGCTTGATTCAAATACAATTTTACATGTCGAAACAGTGTAATTTGCTTCTTAATCACTCGGGTTTGCGTGACAATAAAAATACAAAACATCATACAGTATTGTTTAACTGAGATAAATGCAGGAAGGAAACTAATAAGTACAATAAATTATGCGTTTCATCAGGTGTGGCTTTTCCACTCACAGACAGACTACAGCAGTAAAGCTTGGGGGGGATGTGGTGGTCCACCTCTGCTTCTAGACCCAGGGCCACACTGGGAATCACTTCAAACTTTCACTCTATACGTCTGATTAAAATGATAGTATACTCTTTAACTTTCATGGCTAATCATTGATTAACACAAAGGGCCTGTTGTTTCTTCCATATGAAAGGGGAGCACACACACACACACACACACACACACTCCCCTGCTACTCGTGGCTGCCGGCTAATTGTAGTAATTTTAGATGATTGTTATTAAAAACAGGCCAGTGACAGAACTTTGAGGGTTTAGTCGCCTCAAAGGGAGAACTTGTCACACCAGGAGCCTCTGTGCATCCTAATAACTGCAGTCATGGTTTTCAATAGTATTGCTGAGTTTGTGCCGACGTGAAGACTACTGGAGTATTTTATATATATATTGGAAATTAAAATACGTCTGTCAAATGCATCTGCAAGGTCAAAAAGGTTAAGAAGCTACATGAAATAATACAAATCTTATGACGAGGAAGTGCTTGTTGTGACAATATGGAGTTTTTTGTCTTCTATCAAGTTCTGTGTGTATTTAATTGTTATATATGGACCCATTCAGTCTGTAATACAGTTTTGACTGATTGATTGATTGATATGGCTAACTAATTAAAACTTCAGAATTTTAAATTGAGAGTAAATAGTTTCATACAGCACAGTGAATATCTGGCTTCCATGGCTTTCAATACTCAACAGTACATTTTGTGAAGACATGTTTTGTAGGAGGGGCTCAGCTCTTTCATTAGGGTGCTCACTAAAAATGCCGAGCGCGTGTCCACAGTCAGCACCCTGTAGTATTGTAAGCACCAATGTGAAATTCATTGTTATACCACACACTCATTATGCGCTTGCCATTTCAAATTGTTTTGAAGAGACTGGATATCTTTTTACTGAGGGACAAAAACAGGCAAACATTTGCTTATTACTTTTCTCTTTTTACAATTCTAATTCAAGCATTGGCAGTTAATCGTTCCTTTTATGTTCTGTTGTTTTTCCATCTTTTGCAGCAGACGTTGCAAAGATTTAACACTGTCATTTATTCAATTGTTACTGAATCAATTCTAATTATTCACTGCAATCCGGCCTGATGCATAACCATATTCAGAGCACTAGTGTATTGACCAACACCACATGTCTGATTCAATTACATTACATAAACTACAAGTCAGCGAAAAGCAAACAACAGTATTAAAGTGCAGTCATAGTAAGGGATCAATAATGACGTTATTGTGGAGAGTTTAGTTTTTGATTACGATGTGACCCAAGTCTGATTTGTCTAACAGTTTGAACAGATCAGAAACAGTGAAATCAATCTCCTCTCAGTTCTAGTTCCAGATGTGGTCGAAGATTACGTACAGATGTGCTTTTTCCATTGTGAATGAATCTTAACCATTTTGTTTCAATCTATGATGACAAGGGCTGCATTTTAGTGTTGGATAGTTGCACAGGAATCAACAAAGCGCAAACTATCTATTACAGTATCGTCTCTCTGAATCTGAATACACGGGTAAAAGGTCATTCAGATGTGTCCCGTATGAACTTAAGAAGTGCTTTGCGTGAAGTCATGTGACACCAGATATCAATTTACTGCTGCGGTGCATAGAAGTGGTCAACATTTTCCATTGTAAACCAAGGAACATGCAATTCAAAACACCTTTTATTCATTCACTGAGTGTTGCCACAAAGAATCAGTCTGACAGGAGCAGGCATGTGGGTTAAGTGTCTTGCCCAAGGACACAATAGCAGTGTATCCTGAGAAATGTTCTACTGTCATGCTACATTATGTAAAAACAACTTTTATGAGTTTTTAAACCTACTTTTTCTCTCTCTCAAAGTAGGGATGTCAAGATGAATTCATTAATCAATAATTGTGATTACTTAGGTCACAATATAATTATAAGAGCAGAAAAAATATATAATTGACCATTTTAGAAACAAAATTAAATAATTTACATTTAATTATACATTAAAAAAATGTAAAGTGTTTTTTATCTGACTGTTAATGTCACATACAGTTTACGTTCAGCATTTAGAAAGTTTAATTTATTCCTTTATTTTCATAAAGATGGTCACATACAGGAAGAAAGTTAAAGTAAAGAGACAATGTGAATGAAAGAAAATGAAGGATTTCACTGTTGTTTGTCATGGTGTCAAGTGTGTTCATCTGAACCACAAACTGGACTGGACTCATAACACAGACGCACTGTACAGAAAGAGCCAGAGTCGGCTCCTGAGGAGACTCAGGTCTTTTGGAGTGACAGGGCCACTCCTGAAGACCTTCTACGACTCTGTGGTGGCATCAGCTCCTGTAGGTGTGGCCTGCTGGAGCAGCAGCATCACAGAGAGGGAGAGGAAGAGGCTGGACAGAGTCATCAAGAAGTCCAGCTCCGTCCTGGGCTGTGCTCTGGACTCGGTGCAGGAGGTGGGGGACAGAAGGGTCCTGGCTAGATTCACATCTATGCTGGACCATGAGTGTCGCCCCCTGCAGGACATTCTGTCCGCTCTGGAGAGCAGCTTCAGTGAGAGACTGATCCACCCTCGATGTGTGAAGGAAAGGTTTCGCAGGTCTTTCCTTCTGCTGCTGTCAAACTTTATAACAAACACTGTTAGCTCTGATGTGTCATTCAGCTTCATAATCATGTGCAATACTGTGACATAATGTCAATCATCCCTGGTGCAATATTTTCTGTCCATATAACAGTTGTAAATAATAGTGTTATTATTATTATTATTAAGATAAGAGTTATTTCTGTTATCTGTTTTTATTATTATACTTCTGTGCCAAATCCGTGTTTCTGTGCCTACTCTGTGTTGCAACAATGGAATTTCCCCATTGTGGGACAAATAAAGGTTATCTTATCTTATCTTAAGTAATCTTGCAATCTTCTAGGGGAAACACAACACTTCACCAATCAAAGCATAAAAGTGTAAACTGAAGCGTAAAAAACAACATTTTGCATGAAAAAACAAACATACTTTTCCATAGCCTGCAATCGTGCCAATAGGAATGCACTTGAGATATACTATCCTCTAACAGAGACTTCCCAACTAGAATTCACACTGGAGTCTGAATGCAAATCATGCTCTCAGACAAGTGCACAGAGGGACCTGTGGGCACAGCAGACCCCCCCTCCCTCCCTGTGCACATCCATAATTCATAAGAACATGTAAATACGTTATCCACGCATGCATTAATGATCACTGAGAAAGCCGCGCTCTAAGCACTGGGGCAATTAATAAAAGATGGAACCCTGATAAAGGCCTACACTTCCGCGTCTGCAGAATCCCCCCTTGCACCCCCACCACTTGATCCGCCCAGACACATTTCATGCCATTTCTTAACCTTGTTTTAGTTGGGTGCTGCTTGGGGGGGGTGTTGCAGCTGGTAATAGGCTGAATAATGAATGGATGCCTGAGTATAGTGGAGAAAGAAAGTGGGCCTCGCAAACAAACAACACACGGTACGTTCAGGGGTGCTGTGGTTTGTGCTGGATGCAGTGGTGAAGGAAATGAGGGGTTAACAGGACTCCTGGGAGCAGAGGAATGAGCATGCACAGCCCGGAGGTAGTGCAGAAAACATCCAGTGTGAAGACACAAACCTGCTCTCAAGGCACAGACAATGTAAATAGAGATTTTTTTACTAAGTGTGTCTGACATGGATGTGTCTGGATTCAATGGAGCACGGCACATGTCGGGAGATACAGCAGCTAAGGATACAGAATTATTGTTGTAAAATCTTGTTGTTACTGCGGAGGATTTGCAATTGGGTTTTGGGCGTGTAATATGTCATTCATTGTTCATTGTTTTTTATTACAAACCATCTGTTTTTTGTCAGATAGTATATTTTGAAACTATGGAACTTTACTTGACGGGCCGCCTCCTGGTCCATCTATCTTGCAAAAAAAAAATCTGACCTGTATTTTGGCTTGGTAGCATCACCTACTGGTCTCCATGGCGATAGATATGTTTACATTATATACTGAGGAACAATCCAGGAGAAGCAATAATATCTCCAAAGAGACACGTTCAGGTTACTTATCCTCCACATTAAAAACTGCAAATCTGCAATGGAAGCCTTTGCAATGCGTCTTTCCCAGGTTCAATTTCAGATTTGCAGAATAGTATATAACATAACTACAAACTAATAAGACTTTTAAAGAGGAGATTAGATAACCTTCAGATATTCTTGGACTCAGTAATATAAATCCATTTGCTTAAACAGCCATGTACACCAAACTTGAGAAGTGACAAAGCGGTGAGTGGGAGTGAAGCAGATGGCTGGGAGATGAGGGAGCTGGCTCGTCTCCTGTTTCTCTGAGGAGGACGTGTGGACCACTGACAGCCTGTCAATCTGCGCCTCTGACAGCAGCTCTGTGCCTGGTTCAGCACTCTCTTTAGTTCTCACTCATTCCATCACATATGTGCCACTGCTGAATGACCTCTTCCCTGTGTCTGTCAAACCAAGAGGCGAGGGGAATGGTATTTCTCAAAAGATGACACATCGTCTGTGTCCTCAGTGCTGATCTTGATTTAATGTCATGGGGGTTTATGAGCCCAATTTGCTCTAATCAGGTTTTAATCAAGACAACAAAACCTTATTTAATTTAAAGTGAAATGTCTGTGGCTGTGTTCTTGTTACTTGTCACAAAAAAAGTGCTAAATTCTGTTTGACGCAGGTGTTTCAAGGAGGATATACTGCTGCTCCATAGTGATAATAGATAATTTCACAACTCCATTTATGGAACTGATGTCTAAATGCAAAACATATGGCACCAAATATTCCCAAAGATTACATCAAGACTCGACGGTGCACCACTGCCCTATTTAGAACAAAACTGCATTTTCTGTTCAAATTAACATGGCAAAGGAAACAGCACAGAGGGGAATAGAATGTGCAAAGCAGAAATGTAACAAGGCTTACGCTGCTACGCTAATTACCATGAAGCCGTGCCTGTGTGCACTTCCTAAAAACACACTTAACAAGAATCACACCGCACCATTTATCTGAGCAAATGAGCACAGAGTAGTGTATCTGCTTAAGCTGCGGCAGGTCAATTAATACCGCTAAATTATTTACACGAGCTGATATAAAAGAGTAGAATTTCATTTTATCAATATTATACTTTGATTAAATGCTGTTTATTAAGATAAGATAAGATAAGATATTCCTTTATTGTCCCACATGGGGAAATTTCATTGGTGCAACGCAGGTAGATACAGAGATAGATACAGAAGAACAGTCTTAATCATTTTTGCTTGGAATTACATCCAAAAAAATGAATTCAAGGCACAAGATAATTGAATTACAATTTTAATACTAAAAGCTTTGGTCAAGTTTTGTCTGGGACAATTAGTTTAGTGAAAGCTAAATCTAGGGAGGGGCAGACGAGACTGGGTGGGTTATTAAAGACACAAAGCGCCACACATAAGGTGGAGGCGTTGACGAGAGAGTCGTCGCAAAAGAAACATACGTTCAGTAGTTTGCAGATAGCGCGCTGATATGGGAAAGAATCAATCTAAAAGTGATGTGTCCATCCTGGAGACACCTGTCATGCTGCAGTGTCAAATAAATATGGGAAAGAGTGTCTGGAATGCTACGTATGTGGTCTGTAATTTCTTTGTGATTTTAAGGCATTTTTCCTATTGTGTGAAGAACTTTGAATTACCTTGTGTATGAAATGAGCTCTACAAATAAACTTGCCTTGCCTTAAGCAGGTAAGGGGACACTGCTTTTTAATTCATCCATGCTTGTTCTGTAAGTTTTCTTACAGGATACACTACAGGATTGTATAGGATGAAGGAGTGAAGAGCAGGTAAGACATTCAGTGAGTGTACCTCACAATGATAAGAAAGGAACAGAGCCTTGCATATGTGCAGCAGCTTAGACCACTACCAAATAACACTTAATTAGAGGAGGGCAATATATACTTTGTAACAATTACAATTTTATTAGAAAAAGGCAAAGACACATTTTGCTCATGGTTTGCAGATGTTCTGGAGCTCACCAGCAATAAAACATACGCTAAGCGTTAACATGCTGACAGTGGTGTGTATTTGTACAGGTGTAGGAGAGCTGTTGTCTGATTGGTGCAGGTGGTGTGCTGTTGTCTGATTGGTGCAGGTGGTGTGCTGTTGTCTGATTGGTGCAGGTGGTGTGCTGTTGTCTGATTGGTGCAGGTGGTGTGCTGTTGTCTGATTGGTGCAGGTGGTGTGCTGTTGTCTGATTGGTGCAGGTGGTGTGCTGTTGTCTGATTGGTGCAGGTGGTGTGCTGTTGTCTGATTGGGGCAGGTGGTGTGCTGTTGTCTGATTGGTGCAGGAGAGATGATGTAACACCACACTCACACCAGCAGTGATGTGAGAGACCAGCTCCCATTCATTTCAGAGGGAAGAGAATAGAGGAAGTGAAGAGGAGCGTCTGATCCAGGCCATCAGAGTGCAGCAGAGTTGAACTGAAGTCAACTTTATGCAAATTCAGAGCGAGATCGCCAAGCCAACTGCTACTCTGTGAACTCCTTTTGACATACATTTGCAAGGGATTGGTCAAGGTCTAAAAGGTGCTCCTAATGATCCCCTCCCTTTGATACCTTCTTGTAGAGAGCTGGCAACACCACGAGCGAGCAGAGCTCAGGGAAGTGTGCTTGACCAACACCTTGGTCAGTAGCCTGGAGCACAGAGCTTACACCTAAACAGGAACCTTTTCATTTTTTCATTCTTGAGTCTTTCTGTGTGGAGTTTGCATGTTCTTCCGGTGTCTGCGTAGGTTTCCCCTACCTCTAAAACCATATACAATAGTATGCTGGTGTATGAATGAGAGTGTGTTGTGAGAGTGAATGCGGGACAAAGGACGGAAATTAGGCCATGGCTACAAACTGGTGTGTTTACAGCGTGTATTTAAAGTATGTTCATTAACATGCACTGTCCCGGCCAAATTAAATAAACACATTTCTCAAAACTACCTGTCCTGTGACACAGGAGGACATTTTGGTGGCTAAAACATTTATAAAATTAAAGGAAAATATCATAAATGGTTTCTTAAATGCAAATACCCACAGAAAGGATGAGAAGGGGAGGAGGGAGGAGCGAGGAGCAAGCATCTGGAGCAGTGCAGACTTCTGAGCACCTGGCTGGTCACCTTTTCTCCTACAGGAGGGCTAAAAAGGACTGAAATCTGCTTCCTGTCATCTCCCATCTTGTCAGTCTTTGTTCAGACATCTTGCATCTCCTCCAGCAGCTGTTGGAGGCCTTTGGCAGCAGATGGCTGCTTCTCTTTGATATGCACTCTCCTCTGGCCTATTCTCCATCACTCTCCCGGGTCCTCTGATTGGCTTAAAGTTTTAGGGCAAAAAACACCATCTATGGAATTTGATTTTGGATTAAAGGATTGAGCTGGTAATGTCCTTGGCACAGCAGTGCATTTTCTTTATCGCTTGTCTATTTCCAGTTAGACGTAATATCTTGTCATTGATGTTTTCTTTACACATACATAGAATCAGATTACACTTAACTCTGTGGTAAATTTAACTCCCTGACTGTAAAAAAAAAACATATTAACACAAACGTTGTCCCTGTGTACAAGTTTTCTTTCCAGTGGGCTGCTGACGTGATGTTGTCCTTCGTCATAAATTTGGCAGATAGTTGCAGCCTGTCAGCGACAACAGAGCCGTCTTTCAGTTGGGAAGCAGACAGTGTCAGTGATGAAGCTTTAGTTAAACCACCCTGGTGCCCAGACCAGTCATCCAGCGCAGGAGAGAGGCAGACATGGGCAGGGCATTCCACTGGGGGAAGCAACGGATCAAATGACTTGAGGGGAATTACTACTGGAACTACTAAGCACATTTTAAACACTAAAATACGGATCTAGGACTATTTTGAGGTGGTACCCTGTATGTTTAAATTTTATCCTAAAAATAGCACCTTTAAATTGATTACTATTTAAACACGATTAAAATTGAACATGTAAATACTTCTACTGGACACACTAGCCCATTGTGCTGGTGTCCAAGCGCAGCAGCAGAGCAGGTGCCTGGGGAGTGGGTTAGAACACTCGCTGGTTAGGTTGTCGGTCGGCACTAAGCCTACTGTAAAGCCCAGGAAGAGCCTGGAGCACCTACCCACTGACCAAGAGCCAGTTTTGATACTAAAAGCTTTGGTCGAGTTTTGTCTGAGACAATTAGTTTAGCTAAAGCTAAATCTAGGGAGGGTGCAGACGAGACTGGGTCGGTTATGAAAGATACAAAGCACCACATCAGGTGGAGGCGTCGACGAGAGAGTCTCGTAAAAGATACATACACTCAGCACAGACGTGTGCAGTTTGCAGATAGCGCGCTGATATGGGAAAGAATCAATCTAAAAGTGATATGTCGATCCTGGAGACACCTGTCATGCTGCAGTGTCAAATAAATATGGGAAAGAGTGTCTGGAATGCTACGTATGTGGTCTGTAATTTCTTTGTGATTTTAAGGCATTTTTCCTCTTGTGTGAAGCACTTTGAATTACCTTGTGTATGAAATGAGCTCTACAAATAAACTTGCCTTGCCTTAAGCAGGTAAGGAGACACTGCTTTTTAATTCATCCATGCTTGTTCTGTAAGTTTTCTTACAGGATACACTACAGGATTGTATAGGATGAAGGAGTGAAGAGCAGGTAAGACATTCAGTGAGTGTACCTCACAATGATAAGAAAGGAACAGAGCCTTGCATATGTGCAGCAGCTTAGACCACTACCAAATAACACTTAATTAGAGGAGGGCAATATATACTTTAAATATATTATGTGCATTTTTTTCTGAATATCAAATATATTGCTGATTAAAAGATGCACTTCTGTGATTCATTTGACATAAATTGTCCGTCTAATATTTCTGTTGGATTGACATAATACCGTCTGAATATAACCCATGTAATATGATTTACTATGTTTATTTGAAGAATGTGAAGAGGTAAAAATAAATAAAAAGCAAAATAAATCCAATTCCGGTTTTGACGTAGATTAGAATTACAGTGTGAATTCTCTATAGCCTCAGTGTGGATAGTAACCCATAGTTCAGGTTGAGAGGACATGCACCCAAGGCTCCGTTCATCTGTCAGACTTGCCCCTGGTGGTTCCGCTGAGGGCTCTCTGCCCCTGAGCCCCAGTATTGTTCACTGATCCGGGCCTGCCCTCACCCTTATGTCCCCTGGTGCTCTCTGAGGGAACAGCACAGACCTCTTTGTGTGTGTATCCAACACAGGAGGAAGGAACTGTGGCTGTGGAACTGACAATTGACCTATTCTGAAGTCAACAAAAACAGAAAATGAGACATAAAACATCTTCAGGTTTTCCTTTTCTGTCCTTTTTTAATATATTTAAAGTTATTTGGTGAAAGGTGACATCAATGGGAGAAGTTCAAGATTTCCTTAAATAATCTAAGAAACTCAATATCATTAGTAAAAACTTTAAGGTAAGATCCATTTTATATTATTTTTTTAAATCATTGTATGTTTTTAATATATTTTTTTTCTTTAAACAAAACAAAGTGAAGAAATAGAACAAGAACAAACAGAAAAAGACCAAGGGGAGTGCAATTTAATCAAATGGAAATAAGAAATAAAATGTTTGTTCTGCACATTATCCCCCACAGTATCGGTCCCATCTGTCCCAGTGATTGTTAAATTTGTCAATGTTTAAGTTCAAAGTAAAGGTTGGTTTTTCCTGTTTAAAAATGTCCAGAGTTTTCTCAGCCCAGTCCTTCACAGTCAGCTCAGTTCCCCTCATCCACTTATTTGTTACTGCCTTCTTTTCAAAAGTACACTCCACAGGTATCCATTCATTATCTCCATTGCTGGAATCCTACATCCAAGGTACATTATTTTAAAGTCTAATGGAATATTGGCCTCATTGATCTTTGTCCACATTTTGTGAATAACAGGGCAATCCCAAAGCACATGGCACTGATGAGCCACTTGACAACCACCGTTTCTCCAGCTCTAGTAGTGATCACTTTGACATGGTGAAACGTGACACTCTTTTTTTTCTTTTCTTTTGAATTTTCAGACATTTTATAGGTCTTAAAAGAAAGTAAACTCTAGTTCAAAGAAAGAAGAATCCAGTTCACCTATATATATATATATATATATTGTTCTAACTTGCACTGAACCATTATGAAAAGTGATGTATGATCTGACGTTGATATGACGTTGATATGACACTACAGTTTGGTTGTATATTTCAGGGTTAGTTTATCGGTCCAAAGATGCCATCACAGATTTCATTGCACGTCCTTTACCCAACCATAAGTGAATCAAATTGGACCCGACTCCTCTTAAGCCTGTGTCGTCTCATCAGTGGCAGAAGCTTTTGTCTGACAGATGTTTACAGGGATGGTGGATGTTTCCTCGTGGCGCACTGCCTGGGAAAACATCTAGAGTTTGCAAGGGTTTAGCTGTAATCCCCTCTGCAAGCTTCGGAGCGCTGCAAGAATTTCAATGTGTCTGAAAAGTAAGCAAGGTTTTGGGCAGAAAAAGAGGAGCTTAAAAGATAGATTTACTGCCGGCATTAGCAAGGTCAAAAGATCTTTAAGCCTCCTAATGCATAAGCTTAGTAAATGCATTTAAATGAGTCAAGAAATAAAAGTACCAAATCCGTAGACGTATTACTGTAAGTGTAACATTTGGTTAGTAATTCTTTCTCTCCAGCTTGATATCGTACTATGATACGAAGAACCACCCAAGAGTCACGTAAAATCAACAAAGATTGAAGCTAAATTGGCACCTTCTTCTTACTGGGTTTGTGTTCACAGTGATTATAGACTCCCCTCTTATTCCATAAACAAACGCATGACTTTTTTGACATTTTTTTCAACTGTTGCACATTACATTTTATACAATTCTATCTAATTACAATGACATGATATACAGATTTATAACATAGAGTAAATATGGGCGTTACAGCCTTGTTTCCATAGACAATAAGGCGACTTTTGTTTGATTGTTGACCAGCAAATGAAAGCTTTGTGACAGTTGCTGTTCAGCCATGTCTGAAAAGTGTCAAATTGTATGTTTTCCTCCAATGATGAATGCCATTTTAATTATTTCCATATGGGTTGTTGTAGACAAAAGGCTTACAGCTTATTACTGTGCAAATATGGGTGGAAGACAAGAAAAGGCAAACAGACAAAATGATAAAAAGAGAACTAGAAACCACTGACTTCACGTACTTACATATTTGAATACTGAGAGTCACAGGTTTATGATAGTTCCACACAGACAAACTGAATACACCTCTGTCCTGCTCTCATTTCAGACAGGAGCCCACACACAGCGGCAGCAATTACACTTCTCCAGATGACAACAACTCAAGGTGCTTGACCCCGAATCCACCTCGCCCTGTGACCTTTTCAACCCACTGCTCAGAGAAACTAAGACTTGATCAAATATTTTCTTTGCCCACAACAGAATACTTAAGCAAAACACGATTCAGCCCTCATTTCTAATACATTTCAACTAGACGACAACCTCACTGACCGTCTCCAATATGTTAAGTAATGAGATCAGTGACATCGACACTTGATGCTAAGC
Source organism: Eucyclogobius newberryi (assembly GCF_026437365.1). Lineage (NCBI taxonomy): Eukaryota > Metazoa > Chordata > Actinopteri > Gobiiformes > Gobiidae > Eucyclogobius > Eucyclogobius newberryi. Next base: position 21,073,906 of record NW_027315779.1, on the reverse strand, counting down.
AGAGAACTCGATCAGTATAAAAGGTTAGCACCAAACCGAGCGTCAACAAACCACTGTCCAGAGTCCATCTAATTTATAAAGTATATTTGAGTAAAATGTATACTTACTTTCATTGGGTAAAAGTCTTCTATTTGTGTTAAAGTCTGGTATTATTGGCAATATCTCAAATCTGGGATTAAGCAATTCTGTTTAAAGTTTGAACTGTCTTGTATGGGCTAGAGGTGGGGGATAGACACTCAAACAACTTATAATATTGCAGTTGTTGTTTTGGAGATATGCAAAATTAGACAAACAATTATATTTTCTACATTTAAACTAGTAAAAATGATCGCAAAATGTAACAAACATCCAGTGTCATTCCAAACACGGGTGTTATTTATGCACTTTTGAGGTTAACTTATGGTCCATTTCAGCTAATTCTGATGCATTGTGAAAATATGATCTGAATATTGTTAAAGACTGCCCATCCCTCGTATTTTCCTTGAAGAATTAGTCACTCGATTCTAAAGACGGGCTTATGTTGCTAATTGGTATCCAAGCACAAGTCTTTGCAGTAAACTTACCTTTTCGTTGTATTTGAACTTGACAAAGAACCAGCTGGACTTGATCATCGTCCCTTCTTCAGCCACTGCCCGGTTTGAGTCTTCCGAAAGCGTCTTCTCCAAAAACTGTGCAGAAACTAGTTGTGCTCTCACTAAAGTCCCTGCCGTTTGCCTCTTCCTCAGTCCACGTCTGACCACGATTCTGTAAAGTCTGCCTGCTTTGGTCCCTGCCTCCCTGTCCTCCTCCTCTTTCTCAGCACATTGGACTTCAGTTAGTGCTAAAGTAAGTGGTGAGATTTCCGATATAGACTCACCTACAGACCCTACTCCTCTTCTCGCCTCTCATTTGCTCTTTCAGCGTATAAATACCCTGCTTTCTTTTGGAGTTTTTCCCTCTCTCCAGCCCTCCGCTCAACCTCTGTGACGCTCTTTTCTTTCGGTCATGCACTGTGGAGCGCTTTCATCCTGACCTTGTTTAACCCGCTTCTATATCTATTTCAATGGAGTCTTGTGCTGCCCTTGGAGGAGTAACACTGTCGGCTGTATTATTTAGACAGACAGTGGGCGCTGATGTCGGGCTGACCCTAAAAGCAAACAGTTCCCAAGAGTTAAATAAAGTCTGACGGCTCAACAAACGCCTCAAAGTGCTCCGCCGATTGCAGTTATGTCAGTTTCAGAAGGCGTCTATATCAAAGTCAGAGGTGGAGGGTCTGCCCGTGTAAAAGTGTTAAACTTCAGACTTATGGTTAAGTTGACGAAAAGAAGTAGATATGTACAACAGGGCTAAGTGTATACTCCTGTCTGAATAAAAGCACTATACCACTGCAGCCATCACTACTTTATATAGATAATACTGTACTTACAACTACTACTAATACCACTGCTTTGTATGTAATTAGAGTCTGTATAGTCCAGATGACAAGTACAATTATCAAAATATGATTACGATTATTTTTATAGGTGACAATTCTACAAGCTACAACTCCTATTACGTCACCCTTTGTCACAATAGGGTAAAAGTAACATACTAGTAATTGGAGTTGATCGAAGCAAAGATAGTAAACTGATATTGAAACTAGATACTAATTTGAACCAAGTATCAATACTGAAGTTATTTCTTTAGAATGGTCTGGAACTCTGGATCTATATTGTGTTTTATCTTCCATTTTGAGGACTTTTCCCATTCAAAAGATAAAATATTTCATTTCAAAATTGTAATTCCTATGGCAACGGTCCAAATTTCTCATTATTCTGAACTCCATGGATGACTAGTATAAAAACACATGATAAACTATTATACCATATACTCTGTTGAAAAATCAGATTCCGTACAGTTTTTCATCATTGTGGTATGTCATTCAGTTTGAAATGTTAGTATTTTGACAGCACTGCAGGTAATTGGTTCTACAACGTAATAAGTCACACTTTCTGACAATGTATTGAGAACATTTTCTGTATCAAAATGTCAACAACAGCTTCCATCTCTGAGCACAGAAGACACTGGCCAAAGCTCCATGTGTGTCTGGTCTCGGTGTGAACACGCACTTGTCTCTCCTGACAACACACAGAAGCAGACGCATCCTCACATGAGTCAGGCCACGACAGATTTGTTTTCCATATTTGACCACAGCTTCATCCTCACCCTCCTGAGAAAAGGACATACAAGGGCCCTGTTATACTTCACAACACAATACGGTATTTGGCTATAACATTCTAATAAAAGGCTACTTCAATATGGGTCCACAGCTCTGCAGAAGCCGGGTGATTGAGTTTACTCCGATATTGCAGGAGACAGTCCAAGTGGAGGACTAATACAGCCACAGAGTGAACAGCGCCTTGGCCACACACACTATGTTTACACACAGGAGCAGTCATACATAATCTACTCTGATGAATATGTCACTGGCAGGTCACATAAGGTTTAGGTCAGCTCTCAATGTAAACACAGGTGGTTCTTCCATAACAAGAGAGAAAATGGCATCAAGAAGTTGTATTTTGAAATGACGGATTAGGGCCAAGCTTTCAAGGCTGTGAAGCTAAAGCCACAACGCTGAGGTGGCAACAACGGGCACAAGCCGCCACACCACCGGCGAGCACTTAACACATCCATGTTGTAGACTACGTATGTACAAAGAATGGTGTGAAGGACAGTGCTAAATATACTCAAAAACAAGAGAACTATCGATGGTAAGATTTAGTTTTGGGAGCACCACTACTGTCAAATATTAGTAGTAGAACACAGATAAAAACTCAAGTAACTGTTTGTACTAGAGCTGCACAATATATCGCAAATGTATTTATATAAATAAATATTCCTTATTCCCAGTTAAGTCCAGATGTAAACTTGGTGTGGTCCTGTTCTAGTCCAGGATTAGTTATGAATTTAGTTCCAGTAAAGTCTATGTGCAAGTCTTGGTTTTATTTATTTTTTCTTGACTAAAACATTGAGGCATGAGAACATTTGTTTTTATACAACTGAAGCGATTGTGAGCATTTAGTAATAATCAAATAATTAATACTTTGAAAATCAATATGACAGTACTTGGACAGACGACACATGAAATAATGCACAATGAGACCACAATAATCTGGACCACTAAGGAAAGACACAAATGTTCAAACCACTTTGTCAACATAAAGTCACATGTAGACTTAAATAACAAAAACTCTCAGTATCTATCGCTTCATGTCCACAATATCTTTGCTGTTCTCTTCCCCATCTCTATCCCGGTGATGCAAAGTGACAAGACGTCTATCTGCAGCTCACTTCCCACTCACAAGCCTACGCGGAGCATGCCCCCGTAGCCACCACTGCGCCTGACAACACAACTGCAATCGCTTTGAGGTGCACAATCAGTACCAGAGTGCAGCCTGGTTTGTATTGGCCAGCAGCAGGGGACGTGAACCAGTGCTGTGGCGATAATGTGTTAATGACTGTAATGCACTCGCCAGGGGTTACGACGTTATGCTGAGAGCTTTGAATCTCCATTTACACAATTAAACATGGCATACAATGAGATTACATCAGAGGAACTCGCATCAAGGCCAGCCGAGCGTAAACATGTGAGGTTAAAGCACATTGTTTCCGCTTGGCTTTATCAGCATGCACGGGGCAAAGCGGGAGGAATTGCTTTATATGCTCCCGTTTTTGAACCATTATCTGGCAGTAATTCTGTCTCCCCGCGGTGCCTGTTGTTTGATGGTATGTTTTCTTTAGATATGTTCCTTGCTCAGCGGTTCCATCCTCAGGGGCCATGTTAAAGCCTGTGTGGGCCCTTGGGCGGTGTGTGTCTCCAGATGCTTCCCGCTGAAGGCGCTGATCCTCCTGAGGCGGTAGTCCATGTACTGCGCCTAGGAGACGAGCTTCTAGTCAGTTAGTGTACAAGCTTTGTCCTCAAGCGTTCCCTCTGGTGTAAATAATTAACTACACATATTTAGATGAACACACCTCCATTAAGGAGTTGGGCCTGATTTGTAATGAGTATGGATATAGTGCTCAGACTTTGCCTTGGTTAGATAAAATTAAACTGAGGGATTCATTAATTGCCTCAAAGAGCCACGACTTCCAGTAGTTTGTCTCTGAAGTTAAAATGTTCCTTTATCCACCCTGGTGGCTAGATTTACATAGTTTTGTCTTGCAACAATACAAGGGGTGTGGCAAAATAATGAAATATTGATAAATCGTGACACCAAATATGGTTATGCAGTGTTGCTGTATCGATCAGTATATTTTACAAAATCATTTTGTGACAGCGCTACAATTGTGTTGCTTGTTTAGAGAATAAAATATGTTAATGCAATATTTTTGACAAATGCACAATTTGAATTTAATTGTGTATATGTTATTTCATATTAAGTTGTGGTTTAACAAAGAAATGGGGGAAAAAAGTGGAAAATGGGAAGAGTGTTAAGAGGCGTTCAGACAGCGGCGTCCAATATCGTGCCGGACGCCCGAGTTGGAGGCGTCCGCACAGTGTTGCTGTTCACTTGGTCCAATGGCAGAACAGGAGGAGAAAGTGGCTTTGGTGTATTTGCTTTACAAAGTCCAAAAACTGAGGCAATCGGCTCAGCGACTTGTCAGGGTCCACCAGATACTTCAGAGATGACCAGAGTTTAGTGAATATCATCATCAAGAGCTGCAACTGGATGATTTTTACTAGTGCAGGGTTTGTTTTGGTCGTTCTTCCAGATAGTGAAATGCATAGGTACGTGACTGGAGCATAATCTCTGATTGATACAAAAGAACACCAAAAACAACAGTAATCTCTGGTTGCTGCGCCGCATCGGCCGCCAAAATGTTCAGCTTTGTCCAACTTTTCTGTGTCGGATGCTCTGGACACTCTGGACACTAAGAAATATGACTTGTAGAAATAAATGATATATGTTGTTGTCTTCCTTACATTTTGATTTATTAATGCCACTGCCTTTGTTATATAAGGTCTGTACAGTCCAGATAATTATTCCAATTATCAAAATAGGAATAGTCATGTTCAGTCAATTAGTTGTTGCAGGCCTAGAGGTAGAACATGATTTAATGTTTCCCCCATATTGCACTTTCCAAATACAAGCTACACAAAAGCCTTTTAAATACAGAGAAGTCCTCACAAAACGGGAAGATAAAAGCTGGAGCTCCCACAGCCTGAACCGCACCAGCATTACAAGCCTTTAGTGGCCAATGAAAGAGGAGTTATTGCCCATAAACTGATTACGTTTCAGATGTGGACTTTCTTTTGTGCAATAATGCTGCCGTACCAAAAGACACAAGGACAACAGAGTGTATACGTCCTCGCTACAGGCTCAATTGGCCACAACACAGAGGCCATTTCCAGCTCTCTGCTGCAGATTCAGGTTGAGGCTGAGTGTCTCTGATGGCCAGATAAAACAAGGCTCGCTCCGACCTATCTAGGCCAGAGGCAGGAAATCGTGTTAGCCTTATCCTGCTGCTATTGCTGCATTAGCACAGAAAAGGCTGAAGCATTCTCTATCCACATTGTTTTAGAAATCATGTATTAGCAATGGTTTGTTGGTCTAAAAACAAGATCACTCAAACATTAGAATATTGTTGATATGAAAGGACGTATACACCACGACTCGGACTTACGAAGAAATTCATTATTTATAGCTTGGAGAGTTATCAGATACGCAGTGTGAAGAAAGGGAAATTTGGGCACTAAGACTAAGACATCAGCCGTGTAAGGGCGTGTAGTTAATGATAATGAATTAATATATAACACACAATTGAATATATACATAATAGGGGTGGGCAATATGAGAAAAAAACAAATTCTAATTGCTCAGAACTCAGACCCACATGCTGTTATTGACACAGCACTGGCTGTAGACTTCTCGAGTAGTATAAGTATATGATTGACCACTAAAAAAGACTGAATCACAAACTCGATTAAAATGATTTTAATTGCACTACCTGAATAATGATAATCTTTCCATAGGGACTAAGCACAAGTGGTAAAGAAAAGAAGGAGCTGAAGAATCTGCAGTGGCTGATGGTTCAGTTGTTTGTATTAGCAGGGTAACATCAAACTTATGACGGTTAAAAGACTAGCTTGAGTGCTAGTGACTGACAACGTAACACCACATGCTACAAATATGTCTTTATTCTGGACAAATGCAACAGAATTAGTTGAATGTTGAATGTTGTCAGTTTAAAAAGATGATTTTACTTAATGTGTGCATTGTCATGAGAATTTCACTGTTAAAGTTTGAACAATTGCTTCGTCATTTTTCAATTGCTGTAAATTTGATATGATATACATTATATTGTACTTATGGAACCAGCCGCGCTACATGGATTTGCCATAATTATTTACTGTACATGTTACAGGGATATATGAATTTGTGTGGTCTATTGACAACTTCAGAGCTAAATTGCAATGAAGTGTGATAAGAGGGATGCTAATGTTTGCCCTCCTCTGGGTTCATGATCATGTGTGCGTGATGTGTACTACAATATATACTAGAGCATACGCCAAATCTGCTGTACAAAGAATGGCCAAAGAAGACAAATGCATCTATAGCTACACTATTCACCTCATATAGTCTACAGCTCCGAGCTCAGAACCTCATTCCAAATAACACAACTGGAACAGGGTGACTGAAGAGGAGGGCAACGCTGATGGAAACAGGCCCGACAAAAAGGAGGGGAAATAACTTCTTGTAATGGTTTTCAGATGCTCCGGCCAATGCCAGCTCTATAATGTTTCATTTCATCTCCTCTCCGGCTGAATGCTTTGCACGCACATGGGCAGCAGCAGCACGAATGCTTCTTTGCACAGTGGAAATGGCCCAAAGATGCAGGAAATACTGATAAACATGTACTAATTGTTCACAGGCTGGACAGGCTTAGGGCAAAGCTCAGGTGACGGGACGCGTGATAGTCAGTGATTAAGATGGTCTTTAAATTTGTTTCAGTCTGAGATAGATTGTTGTCATATGGTAAAGTTTGGCCCTAATACCACAGCAAGTAAGCACTCGTTGTATTTTATATAGAGTAATTGAAAAAGTCCTGGTGCAAAAAGATATGTTTTGAAGCCAGATAGTAACATTGAGGGAATTAGGCACAAGCTGTTAAACAAATCTATTAGAGCAAAAGCAGATGATAAGAATGCAATATCATAATTAGAAGCTTGAGTGGGTGGAAAAGTAATGAAGTGAAGGAGTCCACAGAGATACAGCTCTGTATTCTGTGTATTCTGCACAACAGAGATTCTACATAAAGATGCATTGTAACATATTGGCCAATTAACTGTTTCATGGGACTCTTAGTCATTATACTGTGTAACACTTCCAAACAAAGAGTATGAGTTTGAGTATGAAATAAGGATTATGTGAAAGGGAACAAGCGGTAGAAAATGGATGGATGGATGGATGGTACACAGTGGCAGAGTAGTTAGCCTATTTCTCACCAGGCTGATTGAGGCCAGTGAATTGAAGTTTCCCCCCGAATTGACGCTCCAAATAGCATTCTGCTGATGACCACTGACAGGTTTTTGAATATAACCCAAATATACTATATATATATATATATATACTGAAGCTAGATACTGAAAATAAATCACATAAATAGGACCTTTCCTGAATAGATTTAGATTGGTCTTGGTCTATATCAGAACTAGTATAAGACACATAATAATATATATTAAAACAAATATATATATATATATATATATATTATTACATTAAGTTATCAATAAAGAACATTTTTTATTGTCATCGTGCCTTTTCCTTTGAATTAAAATGGACAGAATTATACAAAGCACTTTCTCAGGAAACATTTTAAGGTTGATAAAATATACAATGCAGTTTAAGATCAGAATCAAAAAAGGAATTATTGCCAATGAACAGAATTCACAAACATAGGAAGATGTGACCCTAAAAGCATGTGTGTCATTTTGAAAGAAGGAAACAGTTGAGTCTAAGGCTCATATAGTATAATGACCTCTGTGCCAAACACTGCGATTTCAAAGTGCTCATTCAAATGGTCATTACCACAATCCACACTGGGCTCCTATGTGGGAGCAGCCCCATTAAAAGTATGAAAAATGCTTGAAAAATACACTACATCACCCACACTCCTCGGCGGCAGCAGCAGGAACCACTTCGGCTGCGGTGGAGGATGGGCAACAACGTACACGCTATCGATCGCAACCTGTGGACTACATGTGTTACATTGACAGGGGAGCGCTTGATCGGGGGAGGGGGGCATGGGGGATGTACAGGCGAGTGAAGAAATGTCTTGTGCACGGCCCTTGACTCCGCCCGCCTCACTGTTCCCACATCATTCACTTTCACCACTGCAAAAAAAAAAGTGAAACAAGAAAACATTTCGCCGTGAAACACAACACCAGACTGCACTTTCTTCTGACGGAGCGCCGTGTAGCTGTAGGCGAGACGAGGGGAGAATAGCAGCATAAAACCATCAAAGCAGCCGCCTCAACCCCGCCTCTTAGTGGGTCAACTCCAGGAGATAGAAGACACTTGAATCAAGGTTAAGAGTAGCTCAGGGCGAGGGCTATCAAAGTGATCTAGAGCTGTACTAAAACACACAGCAGCCCGAGCCGTTCACCAGCGCAGTCTGGATGTGCAGTGTGACGTTTCTCTGTAACCATGCATAAGAGCCCATGTGGAAGATTTAAATTATGTCTAATGCATGCACTACGAGTAATGACTCTTGTTCACTTTAATCAAATAAGACATTATAATAATGACATAACTTCTCTGCTAGTTCTATGATGCTTTCCTATTTTTGTTTTTGGACATGACTCATGTTGCACGGATTGAGTTCAGAAAATAAATTATGATGTTATATATTTTACAAAATTGGTTTTCAAATGCTTGCCAGTGCATTTAGTGTACATTCTACAGTGAAGGAGATACATTATGCAAAATGAAAACTTGAGTGAGTTTTTAATCTTGCTATTAATCCAATAGTGTTTTCCTCATTATTAGTTTTCTCAAAGTTGTATTTTGATTGATTCCTGCAAAGTCCTGTTTTCACCTACCCGCTATCCCCGCCCACATCCCTGTACTTAGTTGTGATCATCTGAACAAGTAAGACTCCGAGTGACACATGTGGAGTTCTAAAATGTCACAGAGACACTTTTCAAAAGTAAATGTAAATGATAATTTGCTGCTTGTTACAGTGAAATGTCACAATGAAGAGTGTTCAGTTTTGAACAGGCCATTTTAGATCAATACTGCAAAACATAAAATTATGATCTACATATGTAAGAAGAAAAAAGCTTAATATGTCTCCATTAAGATGAACATTTATAATACCCTACAACTGAAAACACTGATTCCACGATGATCTAATGTATTAAAAAACATAATCTATTCAGCATCCGTGAATACCTTACACCTGTGGGTCCCAGTTATCACTTGAATAGGGAGCACCTAAAAACATTACATGGATTAGTTTGCCGTTGTAGTGTTTGTATTTGAATTTTGTATTTATTTATCTGCTTGGAACATGTTAATGAACAAACACGAAACACATGCTGTAAACGCCGGATTAGCCATGGGCTAATTCACCCATTGTCCCACATTCACTCTCACAACACACTCTCATTCATACACCAGCATACTATTCTACATGTTTTTTGGTTTTTGTTTTTTATAATGGAAGGGGAAACCGGAGCCCCTGGAGGAAACCTGCTTTATAAGTACATCTGTAATGGTTTTGTTCTCTTTTAGGCCTGGTTTAGCCCTAGTTCAGACCTGGAATAGTTCTAGTTAAGATCCTAGTTTAGATATGTTCTTCTGTACTTGGTAAGTGCCTAAAAGTTCTAAAAGTTTGAAAATCACTTCTTTACATCACTGAAATAACGCCTGTAGCTTTGACAATGGATAAAATGGCATAACAATTATTGTCATTGACGCATGGAAAAGATACATTATAAAATGCCGGAGAAAGAGTTACACACAAAACTGTGATAAAAATACCTCTACAGCCCATATATTGCGTTGTATTTCCTGTAAGCATTAAGTGACACATTTTCACAGACAATGAAAAGAAGTTGTTTTGGTTTTACGGTTTTGCTCATTAGAAACAGTTAACTGTGAAGTGTGACATCTAGACACATGAGGCGCGCTCCACAGACGAGACATCCACAGCAGCGGCGGCGGCAGCAGCCTCAGCCCGCTCCACTAACAAGCCTGTGTCCTGCAGAGTGGCACATTTTAGCTGCCGAAATGACTGTAGTGTGCCCGACTACTGCGTGGATCTGTGCATAGAGCTGTATAATAAGATCGACTTATTTTAGCTTCATTATCGCCGACCAGCGGTGTCGCGTCACAGAACATCACAGCAAATTGGCTCAGAGGCAGACAGTAATGGCAGAGTGAGTGTCTGTCCATCTGAGAAAGTGAGAAAAGTGAGAAAAAACACACACCCAGTGGGTAAAAGATCGCCCAATACATTTAAAACTGGACAGAATATTGGACGGAGGAATTTTGGGAACACAAACAAATCATCCATACGACAGACACTTCTGACATGGATAAATAATTAAAAACAAGACTGCACAAAGCCACTCATTCTGGGATAAATCAGAGCCACAGTGCCAAAGTAAATGCACTCACTTGGAGAGGAATTGAAGGCATTCTCCTCAGCGGGCAGCAGAGGGTGCCAACACACCACAAAACACCTGCAAGATCTTGTGTGGCACAGACTTTGAAGAATAGCCTTACATTTACTACATTTGCACAGAAACCCTGAAGCTCTTTTTCAGTTCGGATCATGACCTCATCAGTCAACAGTTCAGTGAATAGTCTGTGCCATTTGGTCACAGAAAAGCACCAGAGGAGAGGATGTGTTGTGTATCCCCAGTGTAAGAGGCTAACTCAGGGCCAGGTGGACATTTAGCCGGTTGGCGCTCTGGGCGAGGAGGAGATAAGTCTGTCACCTCTTGTCCGGGGGAAAAAAGACCGAGGGCCAGATGGAAGATATGATCCCATTTGTCCTTCATTCTGGGTCATATATACATAAGAACCACAGTTTTAGACGATGAGAATGAAAGAAAATAAAGATTTCACAGTTGTTTGATCATGTTGTCAATAATTGTGAGTCATCGTTAAATTGTTGTAACAGAAAATTGTAACTGACATCAAACCAATCACTGAAAACATATGCAAAACAGATTTGACAAAAACACAAACATGTTTCCAATATCACCAGTTACTGAATCGATTGAAAATGCAACATATTTGGCCAACAATATGTGTTTTATTTGTGTTCACAGGCTAACAATAAAATCCACTTCCAAAACGATATAACCTGCCGCACGTAGCAAAAACCACTTGATATGTATAATATTAGCCTCACCTTTCTGCTCAGTCATGCTCACTCAATATTCAGAAAGAGGCAAGAAACCATAAAACGCATTCCTTACCCATTTCATGCTCCTGGGTATGTTTTAGTCCTTGACCCTCCTGTAGGTCTATAAATAATGCACTTTAAAAAAACGCACCTGGATCCTGGCCTCTTTTCCAGCGCACTTGTTTGTTTTAAGCCCTGTTCTCTGACATGCTTCACTATGGCAACTATGTATATACGCAGCAATTACCGTGGGCAGGTCCACCTACATCTGACAGGAGCCTAATGAATATTTACAGAGTGTTAGCCTCAGTGGCACACATCACAGAGCAGCAGGACACACAGGTCTGGGCAATTACACACTTTATTTAAGACTATTAGTGAGCCGCTGCATACAAATGGGCACAGCGTGTTGCATTATATAGTATATGTAGTGTAGCAGGACTCCACGGAATGTCAAATAATTCACATACATTAGAACATTTTACATATTTGAACACTCAGACAAATGAACACAATGTTTTTATGTCCTTAGCAGATGTGGGTAGTACTCAGTTAAATTTACTTATAGTTAGTAATCTTTTGAGGAAACTGTACTTTTTGGAGTAGTTTTCAGACACTATGCTTCTACTTCTATTTGGTTTGAAACAACACTTTGGTTCATTTTCCACTGTGAGCAAATCTACATGTGACAAAAGCTTGAATATTTGTGTTTCTTGTACTGATTCTTCAAGTCTCCTGCTAATCTTAGTTACTCTTACAGTTACTATCACAATTACTCTTACAGTTACTCCTACTTGAGTAGTAGTTTACCCAAGTACTTGAGTCATTTCTTGGATCACTACTTTGTCATTTTAGTTAGGTAAAACTATTTTGAAGCAACATTACTCTTACTTAAGTACAAATGTTGGCTACTGGCACAGATCGGTAGCCTCACTTCAGTCAGTCAATCCCAGGGCAGATGTGGCCACAATAGTAGCTTATCACTTCTGTGTAAAGAGTCTGTTTTGCAACCCAAAGCGTCACCTTTTGTCCTTGCCAAGCAACGTTTTCAGAAATGTTAATTGTCTGTATACAAGCTCCTCTGGCACAGATAATACCACTTCACACAGTATTTTTACTCACAAAGGCAAACAAGTCTTAATCCCTCTTTACAGTAGAGACAGAGACAAAACTGCTGTATTACACTGCCCTCCACTAAGTGAAGACAAACAAAACAATTTCCACATCTAGATGGACTTGCACTATCTCGCACAATCATCCCAGAATTGCTGTGCTGTAAAGCTAGCAGATTGGATTAGACCCAACAGTGTGTCTCTGGGCGGTGGTGATAAAAGATTTCTCCCACACCTCCTGCCCACAGTCCAGATCTGACTGACAGCCGAGATGGGCCTCTGCTTAAGTGGCCAACACTTTGGTTTAAAGAGCTGCCACTTCATTTTCAGAAATTGACTGCAAGGGTTTGTCAAGTGTGGGAACGGGCCGACAAGACGGCGAGCAGCGAGAGCAGATGGACCCCGTCTTTTTCTGCGCTTCATAACAGCGCCGACCACACTTTGGAGTAAAAGTGCAATAAAAAGCACAGTAGGTAAAAGGCGATGCCAACCAGCTCCTCGCGCCTGTGCCTCGAACAAGAACAGTGACAGTTCAAACTAAAGCTCCATCCGACAAACACACACAAATATAGTGAACCGATCCGTGCCCTTGTGCGATTGTGCGATAACTGAAGGTCATTGTGCTCTGTGCTCACGGGACATTTAGGGCATCTCCAGACTTCATCTGATTGATGCAAACCCTGGTGCACTTAATGCTAAGTGTGCTTCATTTGTGGAGATATAAACACTATTAAACCAGATTCAAACAAGTGCACATCTGGTTCATTTGAAAGCAGAGGTCTCAGTGAAGTGCACTTTCAGCCCCATGGCTCTCCTGGAGCACACCTGAGCACATAGAGAGAAGAATAAAGGTTTACATAGGAAATAAAAGCACAAATATATGCGTGCACTAAACAGGAGCACGTGAGGGAAATTAGACTCGCGAGACGAACGGACAATTCTGAAAACTGAAAAATGCAGTTACGTGGTGCTAAGCATATCAAATAAACTACCTACTAATTTGAATTTAATATATTTCCAGAGTTCTTCTTTGTATTCAGTCAAAGTCACTGCTCTAAACTTCAGAGTTCATTAAATATTTACATTTCTTCTCATTTCTATCCAACTCCCTGACACACTGCTCCATTCAGGACGCACTACCTCAAGTGACAAGTGGTACTGCTCCCTCAGAAGAACCAGGCCATGAGCTCGGATGTGGATTCTCTTCTGAAGTGCACCGAGTCCAGACCAATAAGTGTGAACACGCCGTTATTGCTTGTCGGTACTTTGAGTATGGACGCATTGCAATTTTAAATGTATGTTATGTTTTTATCTCTCTTAAATGTCTCTTGTTGAGTGTAAATGTCTGCTGCAATTCTCTCTTTGGCATAGGTCATCATTGAAAAAGAGGTTTGGATCTCTATTGTTGTTTTTACTTGGTTAAATAAAGGCTAATAAAATAGAATAAAAAAAATAATATGAAAGTATGCTGTGATTATTTTAAATAGTCGATTAGGCGAACAACTTTTTTTTAATTACTTAACTAGTCAAATTTGACTATAAAGCTTTATGTTTATGCCACAAATCAGCCTAAAATGTGCAGGAGAACTAAGGCTTATGTCCTAAAAAGAGAAAATATCAGCAAACATATCTCTAATAAAAAGTACCATTACTTACCGGTAACAAAAACAGGTATCATTCAAGTATCACTTAAACACATTTGAAAAGTACTCAGCCCTAAGCCTGAGGGAAAAAAGTACTGACACAAAGCCGTTATTGCTATAGACAATAACAAATGTTAACAATGGCTTGAACCTGAACCATAGTTTGTCTAAAGCAGTTCTTCTGCATTGTCTCCACTCAGTGGGACTGAATAACATCAGCTGCCCAGGAACTACAGGTGGAAATGAGCACTGGAGCTACAACCTGGTACAAAGCATCTCTCCTGAAGGTAAAGCTTATTGTGCACTGTCCTTGTCTCAAATAAATAAACTTAACAAGCAAAGTTAGATTTTCAAATATTTAGCTATATATGTTTTATATCTGGAACATAAAAAAGTACATTATTACCTAAAAAAAAATAAAAAGAAAACTCAATAAAAGGAGGCATAAGAAGCACCTTTGATTTGATCCACTGCCGTAAAGTGTGACAGCAACAATTATCATCTCCATGCATCAAGCCTCAGCAGAATGGATTTATCTTATCTGACGATCGGGACATTGCTTTTCTACAAATCTCTTATTGGCTTAGTGGGTAAGCTTATTAAGGGTGACCCACTAGGCTGACAGAGCAAGACATTACATTTTCACTGCTGATTAAAACGCACATAAGCCTGCCCCATCATGACTACATCAGAGCTCCAGTCTCAGTGTTTACAGCAGTATGAGCAGTATTTTTAGCTTGTTCTCATTATATGCATCTGTAAGCTTTCCTCTCATGAGAAACACATGTCCTCTATCTATTTCCCACAACTCGTCAAGCAAAGGCATCGTCTCCACAAGCTGCACACTCACAGGTTTAAAGCCAACTCTACTGTCAATAGTATGATATTTATATCGTACTGTATATTGATATACTATAGCTGTGTCAACTATACAATATCATGAGTCAACCTGAGAGGAGCTGACAGAGCAGACAGTGAGGCAGATGGAGCCGCAGACACACTGCAGGAGGTGGGACTGACATGTGGGGGTTCAAAGGGGGCAGGTCGAGCTGAAGTCTGCTGCACTGTGCCTGCCTCGTCTCCATAGACGCGCCGTGATAGTCTCCTTATTCCCACCATAGTGCCCCAGTGCCAGGAGCAGATGGCTCTGACAGTGATTCTTATGTCCACTGAGCTACTGTGCCACAGCTCCATCCATGCGGAAGACCACCACCACCACCAATGCGATCACCACCACCACCATCACCACCACCACCACCACCACCACCACGTTGGGCACGTTGCTTTGGCATTTTATGTTTTGGAACTTAAATGAATGAATTTGCTGAAAAGCATCCATAGGCCAGGCATGCTAATGTAAGCACTCCGGGTATGGTTTTTATGGGGATAAAATGTTATATGATTAAAGGAATAATAGAGGATTTTTCGCCGATTTGAGAACTCAAGCGACTGTTAGTCCCTTTTTAAAAAGTGTGCATGTGCACACTCACCCCCGTGCGGAAAATCCTACACTATTCCTTTGGTAAAAACTTATATTTTTTGTATCTTGGACAAAACCGTTGCAGAAAAGAGCCATATTCTGTCTACAGAAATCAGGAGCCATGCTTATTGTATCTCTGAATGAGACTCTCAGAATTGGCTCAATTGTTGTGTCAAGTGTCAATTCACCACAAACTTCACCGAAGCAAAGCATTGGAGTTAACAGGAGTTCTCACACTATCACATGAGCACCATTCTCGCTCTGCCCTGTAAAGAGCCAGGTCAAGAGCACTTGGAAATATTTCTCTACTTCCCCCCAGATCTTTTATACTTCAGGTCACTGGGTCTTTGCTAAAATGTTGACTGAGAAAAACACAGTCTATATTCATGAACAAGCCTCAATTTTTGGGTCTTGGCTCATTTTCACTGAAATAAATGTGAAGAAAAAGTGCTGTAAACAGTCTCTCCTGCATCAGAAACAGTTTGAAAGTACACTTCTAGACAGGGTACTGCCATTGAAAGAGTGAACTGGAGACAGCTTCTGAGTATGTTATGAACTTGGATTAGATTTAGTCAAAATAAAGGAAAAAAGGAAATAATTAGGGCTGTAGTCGATGCAGAAAAAAGTCTTGGTCTTGGTCGACTAAAGCCCAGCCTTATGAATCCATTAATCCAATAAAAGGGGTGTGGCACTAGCAAAGCTCTCAATAATAGGACCAAAAATCTGCCCTAAACCCGCTCACATGACCACAAGCTCACAGGAGTTCATAAACAATGTATATAGAAAAGTGCTAGTAAACTAAATATGTACAAGTAAAAAGTCTGAATAAACTCTCCAAAATCCTTCCTTATAATCCCAGTAAAATAATTTGTTGAGCAATACAAATCTTGAGTAAGACACTGATTGATCAACTAAATGTCTAAAAACCTAATAAAACATTTGTCCAGAAATAACAATAGCCATCAGTGATTTGATTTAAACTTTAAATCAAATCACTAAAGCATCAAAAACATTGTGCCAGATTGTTGTAAATAATTTACAAAGAGTAAAAACAGCACAATCAACCCAATCTTTATCTTTCATCTGTTGAACGGTCAATATAGTAATCATGAAAGCTCTATTGTTTAGTTATAGTTATTAAATTATTAATTATTAGGTTATGTGAATTAGTTGTTACTCAGCAAATTAAACAATATTACCATATTATAGCAAAGAACAATTACTCTGCCCAACCCTCGGCAATAACGGTATTAGAATAAAATAGGAACATGTGTGAAATAATGATCCATATTAAATCATATTAAATTGTAAGGAAAAGAAACAATTACTCATCAATAAAACAATGACTGTAAAGGACATTACTCTTTGCCATACAGCTACAGAAGACACATTTTACACTTGTCATCAAACTGACATCCTTACTTATAGCAGTTATAAAAAAAAATTTAAAAATCACTCGTCAGTCACAATAGTCAAATCCTCTGTATCTACCTGCGTTGTAACACCGAAATTTCCCCATGTGTGGACAATAAAGGCATATCTTATCTTATCTTAATTATTCAACAAGTATTATTCAATTAAGATTTAAAACAGGGCACGTTCCTTTGTATCGCAGTAAAGTGTGTGAGCGTGCAGGACTTACCGTCGAGCGCTTCTTGTTGATGTGCTTCTTCTTCCTCTTGCTTGGCTTCTGGGCGAGTCGCGGGTTGTTCTCCTGGTCGGATGGCACGTGTTGGTGGTTGGTCGGGCTGGAGTTGAACCTCAGACCGTCGGGGACTCTGCCCGGCTTCTTCTTGTGGAGCGGTCCGCCTTTGTTTCCTCCAACGCACTCCTCCAACGTCATGTTCTTCTGTGCAGACAAGAGCCACTGATTATACACCATCCATAAGGAAAAATGTAAAGACTGACACCACATGACACCGCTCTGACTGTGAGGGTGGTCACCTTCTACTCACCGCTCTGACTGTGAGGGTGGTCACCTTCTACTCACCGCTCTGACTGTGAGGGTGGTCACCTTCTACTCACCGCTCTGACTGTGAGGGTGGTCACCTTCTACTCACCGCTCTGACTGTGAGGGTGGTCACCTTCTACTCACCGCTCTGACTGTGAGGGTGGTCACCTTCTACTCACCGCTCTGACTGTGAGGGTGGTCACCTTCTACTCACCGCTCTGACTGTGAGGGTGGTCACCTTCTACTCACCGCTCTGACTGTGAGGGTGGTCACCTTCTACTCACCACTCTGACTGTGAGGGTGGTCACCTTCTACTCACCGCTCTGACTGTGAGGGTGGTCACCTTCTACTCACCGCTCTGACTGTGAGGGTGGTCACCTTCTACTCACCGCTCTGACTGTGAGGGTGGTCACCTTCTACTCACCGCTCTGACTGTGAGGGTGGTCACCTTCTACTCACCGCTCTGACTGTGAGGGTGGTCACCTTCTACTCACAACAAACACGCACAATTCTCTAAGTTTGACAAATTAAAAACTGAGGAAAAATACAACAAGTACAAATACAAACAAAACAGATTAAATTACAGCTTAATTTATGTTAAAGCCAAAGCACAGAAATGACTCTAGATGTGAGTCTTGAGAGAGATCCAGTTCCACTTCTGACAATTGTCTCTCCCACTCTTCAATCCCTTAATACTGTACATATGTTCTGCAAAAAAAATAAACCCTATGGACCAAAAATAAATCCACTTGTTGCTCAAACTTTTACTTTTGTCAAGGATGCTATAAACTTAGCCTGTTTTCAGAATAGTTTTATAGGCGACGAACACAACGAAACAATCCAATATGACGAGTCAGGCTTCAGATATGAAACACAAAGCAGCGCAGCCATTCTCCCTCAAACGTATGGGACTAATCAGTCTGGAGATTTGAAAGAGCGACCTGCTTTTCTCTACTGTCAGCCAGAGAGTTGTGCTGCTAATACCTCAAGGGAGACATTTAGCCCGAGAGGAGGCCGTGACACATCAATGTGGCGGCTGATTTAGAGGATTTGTGACTGGCTGCAGACATCGGATTTGTGAGTGACTGGAACAGCTGTTCTAATGGCATGTCAATGTTCAGCCTGTTCCCCGTTTGACTGTAGTGACTTACACTGTCATGGTAATAATGTAGCTTTGGCTCTAGGGGGGGCATTATTGACAAAAATGTATACTTTTTAGTACCCCGATAGCAATAGTCAAACAATATTAGAAACGTAATAAAACATGTCTTTAGCATAGTAGTTGAGGTTAGAATATCAGACAAATGTGAAATGTCTGTAAAATGAATCACAAAAAGGCAGAACTATCACACATTTTCTTATTGGAAAATGTACAGCATTTTTTTTACAACAGTTGAAAGTCCGACAGCTCAAACTGACAATATTTTTTGCCGTTATCGTGCTGCTAAAAAACATGTACCATCTGCTTTGTGCAATGACAATCACGCTGTGTGTACTGCCCGGTGGTGGAGTGGTTAAGGCACAGCACACATATGCCAGTCTCCACGAACAAAGTTCAAGTCCTGACCCCGAAAATGTACTGCATGTCCTCCCCTCTTTCTCTCCCCCCATTTCACACTATCCTCTCCTGTCTAAGAAAGCCTACGGGCCACAAAATATGAAGAAGAAAAAAAAAAAAGAAAGGAAAGAAAAGAAAATAACAGTAAGAACTCAAATTTTTACAGTATTATAAGCATAAGGGGGACACTTCATGTGCCTAGAATGACTCCACCGCCCGCTCCACACCCGCTTAAGGGAAAAGATAGTAATAGAAATGTGTGCCCGTGAGAGCCCACCCTGGAGCAGCCCCTCAGTCTGCCTGTGGTGCTCCGTCTGTCAGAGGGAGAAGCCTGATGGGGGTGCTCCGGGCGCTCCCTCTCTAAAACCCTGCTAAAGGCCTCAAATCTCTCACTGAAAAACACCGGCACGTTTCAAGTAATCGTGTTTGTCTTTTTCCGCCACACTCGTCCGACGTAAATGAATATAAATAATGCAACGTGGCATCCTCGTCGACACAAAGAATGAGTGGCAAATATTGTTATTGGCAGAGAGAGGTTCTATTGTGCCGGCTTTCAGAGATGGGATAACTGATGGACAGATACAGATGCTCTTAAAATAACTTCGTGGAAGTGATAATATCTTTACAATTCCACTTTATTAGCAAAAGCTGTCAGACATTTTACAATGATTTCAAATGTTATAATTCTCCTGTATAAAAATATTCCACCTAAAGTAATGATGAACGGCTTAAAGCAATATGTGTCCTAAATGAACTTAGTGCACCTTTAAGCACCATGACAACCATGACAACTATGTAACTTTTCTGGTGAAGGGATATCTCCATGGGGATGGTATTACTTTGCTTGGAACTTGAAAAACATACATTCTTACTGTTGGTCACCTCTCCACAGATCTGACCTGTAACTTGGCTTGATGTGGTCCCCTGCTCGTCTCCATGAGGATAGTAATGTTTAGTGCCATACTGTGTAACATCCCGGACCAAGCTATAAAATCTCCATGGAGACAGGCAGTTTGAGTTTACATTTCACACACATTTTAGATGCTATAAAGGCTTGATATTAAAAAACGGTGTTCAATATAATATAATACTTTAACTTTCCCGTGATGTTCTAGCTGTACCTGCTCAAATGTCTAGTTTTGTTTATCAATTAGTATGTGGCTATAGTTTTTGTTTTTTACTGACAACCGTACATATAAATGCTTCAAAATCAAAGCGTTTTTTGTGCAATAAATGTAAACTACTTTGCATTTTGTTAACGCATCTTAATAAATGTCTCCTTTTATTCTAGACCTAGTCCTTGCCGCAGAAATAACCACCAGTATTCATCAAATGTGTCTTTTTAAAATGTGTAACTTCAAACTAATAATAAATAACACACCAATCTCTGTGATTTGAAGAGACATTAGATTCGAATGTTGCACAGTTCTTTTGACAGACGACACTGCCCAGAAATAAGGACGACGCGTGTGTAAAATCTCTTTATGGAACACTTTGTTGTCCAATATGCCTCTTGTGCTTCGGGGAGTCCTTGACCTTTTCACTGGAAATGAAAGAGCCATATGTTTTGAGAGTGTGGTGTGTAACAGCGATAGTTCCTCTGTGTTGTCGTGCTGATGTAGCAGTACACCACTTCGGATGGCTCATGTTTCCGTGCTGCAGCGTAGTACTCGCTGTGAATATGTTTCTCATTCACCACCTGCGAGCGATTATGTCTTCTGAATTCTCTCATACTTTTACTTCATTGTATTGTGGAATGTCGACCACTATACTTGACATAACACTTAATACAGCTTCATGTAACACATTGTTTTTATCTTGCAAAGAGAAAAGATGGAAACAACGTCATATCGAATTGCTTCCCTAAAAGAAAGCACTTAATATGCATTTACGGTGTATGTATTTTAAGTTTTAGTTGCCAGCAGTCCAGTAACTTAATGAAAAACAAACATTGTGCCTGAGCCGAGAGACGCAGCTTTTAAGGCAATGAAATAAACATGAGCAGCAGATCGCGCCTGTCAGCCAGTGTTTTTCATGTTAATTACTGTGTAAACACAAGAGGCAGAGTGGCCTTTTAATGGGAGAGATGTAAACTAGATATGCTCTCTGTAGTTGAATTAAGGTGAATCAAACTGTGTGGTTAAAATACAATTAATGCAAAAGGACAAATACCTGGCGAAATGAGGTTTTTCCACGGTTTATACGTACTGCATTTAAACTTGAAGATTAAACGTATTCAAAATAGCAGCTTTGCATAGAGACGGATGCAGAGGCAACAGTGAGCCAGCGTGTGTTGACATTTCTTTTATATTTCTTCTTTTTTGGGCCCAAAGGCTTCATGAGACAGAACAATTTAACGTGAAATATGGATGAGAGAAGGGAGGACATGCAGCAAGTGCGGGATTCAAACTCACGACGCTGCGGCCAGAACATGGAGTTTGGCATATGTGCTGCCACCGTAACCACTGGGCCACCAGGGTGCACTTATGGACATTTCCAGCCACCATCAGCAGAAGAGCTGGCTGCGTTATGTGGAAGTATCACTACACTTTATCAAATCAAGATTGTTTTGTGCGGCGGTCTGAAGGTTTGCTTAAGCTGAACAAACACTAGAGGAAAAATACCTTTCGATGAATGAATGTGAGTGTTTTTCAGTCCACATTCAGAACACAGAGCAGTTGAAAGTACTGTATTTGGAGGTGCTAGCTTAACTGCTTTTCTTTCTGCGCTGCAGTTTGCTTAAAGGTTTTACACAAAGGAGCCCCACTGAACAGGCTCTCTGGTGGAGGAATGGTTTTTGGATTAACCCAGCAGGCGAACACAGTGGGCTTCCAGCCTCCACTATGAAACAGGAACTCTTGTGACTCTGTCTCCAGGCGCTCCCTTCAATCACAGCTGTTATTAAACATTTGTGTAGAAAAGAGCAGTTGAACTCTGGAGAACTGCTTGTCTTTTTAAATAAGTCTACAGGCAATGACCCAAGACTGAGCAGTGACTGCCACCACAACACGCTCCAGACCAATGATGTGATGCTGCTTTTGGGACGCTCCGCTTCAGACAGAAGGGGCAGGTTGCTTAGCAACTGGTTCAGAAAAAGATCATTAAACTGTGAGGATGCTCGTTCAACCTTTTATCATGTAGCTGAGAACTTGTTGCTCCACTAGTCCCATTTCTCCTGAATGATGAATCGACAACTAAAGACCAACGTCTGGTGAATTATATTTTTTCCAAAGATGAATGTTTTGAGATAGGAAGTTGTTTGATTAATATACTTCAGTATTTCAAATGGATAATGGTAAAATATTACGGAGTGTCTACAGAGCCGTGGCGAAACTGCCATGTTATTTTGTGCCGCAGCTCCCGAAACTGCTGCGCTATTTGACCGCGCCGTTTTAGACCGCGCCGGGTTAAGGTTAAGGTTAGGATTAGGGTTAGGGTTAGGGTGAGCCATGAGGCTATGGCAGTGCCGCGGTTCCTGAAACTGCTGGGCCATTTGACCGCGCCGCGGCTCTGCAGCCACGGTCAAAATATTAAGATAGTTACATATGGAAATATTTAAATTTTTTGGAATGCAAAGCAATCAGAACTCAAATGCTTCTAAATGTAAATTGACACAGGCAGTTAGTGAAATTATTTATGAGGGCATCTGCAAACATGCAGCTCCTTGCCAAGTATTTGTCCAATGCTCTGGAGTATGAAGAGGAGTTCATTGGCCACTGATTGTTTTGGCTTGGCCTTCTGTTCCAAGTCACAAAGTTGTGAACAACAGCCTGAAATCTACTGAGAGATTAACAACTCAAACACTGACAACTCTGTGGACACAACACATTTACACTCACAATGAGAGTCATGCAGTTTCTTTGGACGGAGGGAAAGGAAGTAAGGAAACTATACATTGTGCTGTCACAACTCCAGGAGGTGCCGTGGTTCTAGGCTGGGCAATAATCGACAGTTCAAGATCGAGTCAAGTGAAATTGTCAACGATATTACAATTTTACAAGACTTATAAACAACAGTTTCAATATAACCATAGACAATATATCTAAAGTATGACCTTATATTACAGAACCTCACACTGTCCAGCTCTGCCTGGTCTTGTGTTCGCAGTCACTTTGTGGAGCTGTCAGTCTGTGGCACATGTGAAGGGCCCTGCAGCACATCTCTGTGTGTGGTCCCCAGGGAGACGGGGCCAGTGACAGCACAAGGACAGCACAGCACCCTGACCTCCTCCGTCTGACAAGATCTCCTCAAGTTATCAGCTCTAGCACTCGATCTGTCATGATACTAATATTTATAAACATTCAGTGGATTAAAAAGTCGGTTTTGTTTTGGCTAAGGTACAATGATGGAGTCCAATGGAAAACTTCTGTCTCCCTAACCATCTTATAATTATTTGATATAGAGTTGTAAGTGTAATTTATACCCAGACCCATGGTGACCCTGCATGGAGCTAGCTATGGACCTCTGAAATACTACAGACCTTTTACATCAGTGCTACAAACCTTTTACACCAACCAAACAACCAAACAACCAACCAAACAACCAAACAACCAAACAACCAAACAACCAACCAACCAAACAACCAAACAACCAAACAACCAACCAACCAACCAACCCAACAACCAAACAACCAAATCAACCAAACAACCAACCAACCAACCCAACAACCAAACAACCAACCAACCCAACAACCAAACAACCAAACAACCAAATCAACCAAACAACCAACCAACCCAACAACCAACCAAACAACCAACCAACCAAACAACCAAACAACCAACCAAACAACCAAACAACCAACCAACCAACCAACCAACCAAACAACCAACCAAACAACCAAACAACCAAACAACCAAACAACCAAACAACCAACCAACCAAACAACCAAACAACCAAACAACCAACCAACCAACCAACCAACCCAACAACCAAACAACCAAACAACCAAATCAACCAAACAACCAACCAACCAACAAACCAAAAAACCAAACAAACAACCAACCAACCAACCAAACAAACAAACAACCAAACAACCAACCAAACAAAACAAAAGACCTTCCAGACCTTCAAATTGATAGTGAGGCTTAAAGAGAGTGTTAAATTTAAATTCATTTCACATTTGTCTGATGATTAAAGTTCAAGTAATATGTTTAAACATATGTTTTTTTTAAACTTGGTCTGACTACTGTTATGGCAATACTAAAAAAAAAAAAAAAAAAGTCAATATAGCCTCAATGTAGCCCACCCTTAGTGTAATACAATTATAATAGTTGCCATTTTAACATGTAGTAAGTGTAGTAACATGAAGATCATTCACGTCAGAAAAAAAAAAACAAATATTTTTCGTAGTAATATCTGCTGCTAAGGTTTTGACAGTCCTGCCAGTTTTCAGGATGATGTTTTTAGTGCGCTGGTGCAGCCGACAGATGATGCAGACTCGCAGCACAGTCACAGTCAGAGTATACGGCTGTGTGGAGATCAAAGTGACACAAGGCAGCAGCAGCACACTGGATCTTCACAAGCCATTTCAAAGACGCTCAAGTGCTTTATGAAACAGACAAATCATTATCCTTGTATGTATGAGACAACAAGAAATGTACATCTACTGTCAGCCCTCTGCTAAGCTCTGCAGTTAACAGAAGCTACAAAGGGTTTTCTATCAGTACAGATAGAACATGCAAATATGTTCACTGTTCACAGCTGGAATTTGCACTTTGTGCATCCGTTTATGCTCGAGAGAGAGAACTGACATGCTGTGTCCCCAGAACTAATGATGCATTTAGGTGGTCTGCTTCTGCAGTTAAGACACTCACAGGAGACTGCCCAAGTAATAATCATTCAACCTTTTGTAAAAAAAAAAAAAAGAAGAAGAAAAAAAAAAACACACAAAAAACCATACCAACTGTCATAACAGTATGAATAATATGTGAATGTAATAACAAGGATGCAACAATACAGTTTTCTCACAATTTGACACAGGTCACAATTTTGATACAATGTTGATAAGTTTCAGGCCTTCCAAATTGAAATCGCTGATTTTTTTTGTATCGAAGTCTGGTCACTGGCTTCATCAACCGGAGTTCAAATTGCTGTGATTGGGGATTGTCTGATAATTAGAGACGTGCATGAAAACTACAAGGAAAACAGGAAACTGTTAATCTGAGGTGAGAGAAGTTTCAGTTTATCTTAAATGATAGATGACCAATGAAATAATTTGTTTAATATAATAACAATGAATCATTTCTTTAATATAATAAAAATAAACTAAACTGATTGCACGGTTCAGAGTTTGGCTCGAGGAATGACTGAGGAAGTGGTGACCAGACTCACTCTTCATAAAGAATTGAAGATATGTGTATTCTGGATTTTTTTTTTTAATTACCGTAAATGAGATATATTCGTGTTGAAAAAAGAAACATTTTGTTGTACTTCATGATTTTGTTGTAAAAGTAATTATTACATAAATGCAATAACTTCTCCATTTTCCAGTTGACAGAATTACATTTTCTTTTGTTGTGGAACCTACCTGGACAACTGAAATACTACACAAACATCTTTATGTAAAAAGTAAAAAATAAAACAAAATCTTTATAACAGATAAATGCAAATAAGTAAAACATGCATTAAACTGTCAGGTAATTGCTTCTTTAACATGACACACTATACATACATTCCATAAACAGCTAAATGGACAAACACATTTTACTCTATTAACGATGCCACAGCTGTCGCTACGGTAACTAACTTAACCCGACCATTATACAGTAAGTTTATAGATCAAATGAAAATGCTTTTCCATCCGTGTGTTTACAGCTTCCTGTTTTCTTTGCAAAGAGAAAACACAGTGATGGATTTAAATGAAGTTGGCTGCCGAAACACATGAAATAGAAAATGGCCTCTTAGCTCCCCCAGACTGGTGCATCAACAGCTGCGCCGATGAAAGTTGCTTAGCTGACAGAGGGAGAAATCAATCTGGGGAGGGTGCCGCTCAACAATGCATCACTGATTGACAAAGCCAGCAGGAACACATAAGAAATTAATTGCCAAATGACTGAAAAGAACCGTGTACCTCAGAGTCATTCTCATATGTAATCATTTCCCCTCCGCCCTCCCTGATACTGATCGATGTGGCGGGGGTGGATTAACCAGCAGAACTACGCCTCAGCTATGGCCGAGCAGACATTAGCAGCCAGAGAAAGTATGACTGTAGACATAAGGGAGGAGGGAGGAGAAAGGACCATACTTCCACTGTCCACTGGATATGCTTCATTACCTGTGTTTGTCTTGGAACTGAATGCAATTTACATCCAGCCAGGCCTGTAAAATCACTTGAGCCCCGGTGCGAAGGGTTGAGCAGGCGGAGTCGACAGAAACACACAGGAGAGGAGGACGTTTTAATGGGAAGTGGTTCACATGCAGCTCTCAGAGGGATGGAGCTAACAGGC
This sequence comes from Eucyclogobius newberryi, assembly GCF_026437365.1. Lineage (NCBI taxonomy): Eukaryota > Metazoa > Chordata > Actinopteri > Gobiiformes > Gobiidae > Eucyclogobius > Eucyclogobius newberryi. The sequence goes on along the minus strand of NW_027315779.1, from coordinate 21,047,338 downwards.
ACAAGCAGCACACTCACCCTTAGCAAAGGGTCTGCATGTTTACGCTCCTGCATAATGCACCGACTAACAGGTAAATGCCAAATAAACAGGAGTGCATAAGGTCAATTTTCAAATGTATAAATACTAAACGAAAGGCAGATAAAGTAAAGACTTCATCAACCTTTTTCATTTTTTATCATGTTGGTGTAATCCTTCATCCATCACGATCCATCGCAGAATAGGTTTAGCTCGTCATCCTGATGAAGTAATTTTCAATCTGAGGAGCTGGTCTGAGAAGCTCGACATCACACAGCCTGAGCTGACTAAGCCCTGCCCCCAGGGAGGAGTTTCCCCTGAAACTGCCCTGCCTTTGTTTTGCATCTACTCAGCTCTACTCAACTCGACTCACGTCACCTCTACTTCTGTCACGCGTTTAAAATGTATTTTTATCTGTTTAGTTCCATTAGGTCAGTGCATATAAAGCAATATGGCAGCAGCAACATAAACATGCCGGAGCTGGCACAATAGCTACATGTCATCCATTGTCCTAAGGCAAGGAAATACATTACACATTCAATTAGACAACAACAGACACAGTACTTAACATTATAAGACATTACACATTAAACCTAATAGACAGACACATATAGTATGACAACACATTAGACAATGCAAATAAAACAGACCATTTAGAGTAAAACAACGATCAGCTGAAAGAGCCCAAGCAAAAAGAGCCTCACTTTACATAACACTACTTACTGGCTTAAAGATTTTCTGCCACTATGAAAATGTTTTTTACTAGTTTTGAAAGCAGAAGTAATAGTAACAAATATAAAAAAAACAATACACAACAAGAAATAGTTCAAAATCAATGGGATGATGAATGGATAAAAATATTACTTTTTGTCACTGACACAGGTCTTTTTACGCAACTCAAACAGAATCAGAATTGTGCAGTGTGAGAGAGCCACTGCTGTTAAATGCATTATTTATGCTTTCATGCTCTTTGTGGCTCCATGTCCAAGATGAATGAAGAGGAGGATGAAACGCTGTGTTGTGACTGCCGGGTGAAGGGCTCACAGATGAAAAATCTAGGCAGGTGATGTTTTTTTCTTCACAGAGCCAAGTGCAACAAAGCGCGCTAAAACACTAAAAAGAGAGCTCGCCTCCTGCTCCTCCTCCTCCCTCCGTGCCACGCAATCTCCTATTTGAAGGTGACACACAGCCAGAGAGGGATGTAGTGTTTGCAGCCATTAAAACGTCCCCGTGAGGCGCCGAGCTGTTTGTGTCTTTAAGGAAGTTGCGGCGCTGGGGGTGAGAAATGCGCTGAGCAGTTTTCATCAGAACAGGATGACCCCATGTCAGAGCCCACTGGAACACAGCTGCTACGGAGACGACATGAAAGAGACTGCAGCGCGCCGCCGTCAAACAAAGACTCAGGAAACGTGTGTTCCAACAGGTCGACCGAAGCAACAAGTCAACTGTAATTATATTGAAAAGACTGCATAACCTAATAATTGAAAAAATATATATTTGTTTTGCTAGATGTATTTTGCACTGGCAGAGAAGGTGTTTTGGGGGGATTTTTTAAAGGTCACAATCCACAGTTATTGATTGATTGATTCTGTTTTATGAATGAAGAATGAGAACATATCCCAATGGAGGACAACAAAATCTAATGTTTGGAAATAATTCTGTTTCATAACACCATGCACATTATTCATACACTGTGGATGTCAAGTAGCTCACATTACCATTTGTGGCTAGGTGTTTTTTTTATAACATTTTTTATTTAGTTAATTTTATTGCATTTCTGTTTCTGTAATTTCTTTGTGATTTTAATGCATTTTCCTGCTGTGTGAAGCACTTTGAATTGCCTTGTGTATGAAATGTGCTCTACAAATAAACTTGCCTTGCCTCATAAATACTGGACTGAGAGTAATGAAGCACTGCATACATCAACACAGATATTACATTTGACTTTAAAACAACGTCTCTTAGAAAGAAACTCAAACAATGGAAACAATAGATGGATACCACTGAAATGTACTTTAGACTGGAGCAAAAAAAGCAATAACGAGGAGATGAATGAGAGGGACGGAGCCGAAATAACTTGGATTTATAAAACACTCTCTGTGTCTTGTTCTGTTTGATGATTTTATTTGAAAGATAATAAAAAGCAGGACAAAAAATAAAATGATAGGCACAGATTATGACAACAAATGGATAAAGTACTTACATTTTCTTAAATCCATCCATTTACGCAGTGATAAGTAGGCAGTATGCATACAGCCAGATGCTCCAATAAATCATCTCACTAAATGTGTGCCGTCATCTGCTCTTAAGGTAAACTTGTCTAAACACTGTGCTAACATTAATATGAACTGGCACAGAGAGACTTGTGAGATAGGAAATTACAAAGACATAATTAAACTGTTAAGAGTCTCCGCCAGGCACCCACTTATAGAATTTTATTGTATAGTGTAATAAGGCGACCAAATGTGCATCATCAAAGCAATTGTTACTCAGGGATTATGTGCTGTTAATGATCACAGCGCTGCCAGTTTGTGCAATAAAACTACAGTGTCTTGTTCACACAGCCAGCATCAGCCCCACAGTCAGAGAGAGAGAGAGGAAAGGAAGTAAGAAGTGGGAAGGAAATAGACAAGATGTATCTCTTTTGGCACTCTTTCCGTTTCAGTGGAGTCAATTAGTGTAAGAACAGATACGGTTCTAGTTAGCCCAGTGTTGTGTTGGTGTAAGACGGTTATCAAAGTCCTCAATTATTTTGTTCCTCGTCTGAAGGTGCTGGGCAAAAGTGGAGAAGGAAAGGAACAGAAATGCGGGGACCTAAATGACACATGTAATGCAAAATTCAACGTTTTCGAGTTGCCTCATTAAAAAAACATGCCCGGAGTTGTATTTAGCTTCATTCACGCTTGTTTGACGAGTCCTGTTTAGTAAATCCACTCCTCTCTGAGCTTCAGAAAACACAGAATTTTCCCAGATTTGTGATGTAGCTCCAAGATCTTCTGCACCGCTTTTATGTTCATAAATCATCGCCGGAATTTCTTTGAGCATTTCCACCGTTAAATCGTGTTCATTAACTTGGTTCCTGCAGTAGCATGTCAGGGATAAGCTAGCTTTGTTTAGCTCTTCTTTGTAATTCCCTATGCAGCCAGTAGATGGAATTCTAACTCAATTCCTGACGTGCGAAATGCCTTACTACTAAAAGCCTACTTCATATTAACTTTATTGTAAGATCTCAAATATGCAAATGTGAGAGAGCATGTTGGAAGGGCAATAACAATACTAATAAATAATGTATTGTATATTATTTGTTCTTTATATTAGTGGACGTATTTGGCAAAAATCCACTTTTATATTATTGTATTTTTATTGACTGAGCAGAGTGAGTCGTGAGTCATCTTGCATTGCCCTGTATTTGAGGCTTCAGTGCTCAGGAAATGACTGTTTTCACCCAAATTATTGTACTTTGTTGTGATTACTTGGAAATTAAAGAGTCCAACACATGCGGTTCAAAAAATAATAACATATAAATGAAAATCTCCTGCTTGTTTACGGTGAAATTTAAATTGTTTATGGAGCACTGAACTATAAAATTGAGCTTCATCAGAGATATTCAATTATTAAAGCGCTCACAAACCTTTAGTTTTTCCACAATAAATGAATCAGTTACAACATGCTTTTTTTGTAAGGTAAAGAAAGTGTGCAATTGTGTAAATGATGACTTCCAGAGCAACATTAGCCTTGTTTACATTTTAATAAATCCGTAATCCCAGAAGAGTACATCATATAAAAAGCTGTCGGACTAAAACAGAAATTACTTCAAACATATGCTACTATTAAATACATTATACGCCATCTGCTGCTGCAACACACTCCATTATATAAAGCCATATGTGGACTAATTCATATTTAATACACTAAATATGCAACTTGGACTTGTTTATGCCTGACAACTGCACTGTTTTTCTGTTTCACACAAAAAGCCTGTCTCTGGGGGACGTACAGCGATGGTGTTAAAGTCTGTGATGAAAAACTCCACGGGACACAGGGGCGATCGCTGCTGCTGGCTGTGTCTTCCTATTCATGAGCTCACTGCACTCACATACACTATTCACACGCCTCACAAATCGGCTGTAACGGATCCTGCAATTACCAAGAGACATGGAGACTGCGCTGTCTGGCTGGAGAGCTCTCATGCATGCAGGCCTAAAGGGGCAGGAATGGGGCAGAACTAACAATGAAATCAGGTATACGTAGGATTTTAAAATGATCTATTAATGCCTGATCTTGATGGGTAAAGATTTTGGGAGTTAACAAAGCAATGTGGGCTAGTAATGAACTGGGAGTGTGCTTCGTTATGGAGAAAAGCAGATGCAGGTAAATAAGCTCAAATATTATGGGCAGTGGTGGTCAAAGTACACCTGCCCAAATATTAATCTAATTCGATAAAAAAATAGCATTGTAAAAGCTTCAATAACAATAAAATACAGTTTGGTCCTTCTAGAAAAGACAAGATTGTGTCCTGTTCAGTCCACCTTGCCAAAATTAGTAAAAGATTAGATTAAAAAGACATATTTGGTTAAGATATGATAAGATAAGATAAGATGTTGCTTTATTGTCCACACATGGGGAAATTTCATTGTTGCAACGCAGGTAGATACAGAGGAAAAGGACAGATAATAAACATATAGAAGAACTCTTATATTATACAAAACTCTTATAAACAAAAACTCCTATAGACAAACCCTCTCATTTCTTAATAAGGAGTGGAGGGGGAAAATAAAGATAAAATAAAATAAAAACAGCTAGCGTAAGACAGCTCTATTTATTTACATCGTTATATGCACATGAATGAAAATGAATGAAAGTTAGTTTGAGTACATTGGAGAAAGAAATTCAATTAGCCTATTTGTTGTATTTTTACTATCCATATTTTTTGCTGCAGATATGATTAACAAACCCTACAATAGATTACATCCGAGTTACAGCAAACACACCCACAACCTCTAAAGGGACAAACTTCTTAGTTGTGAGTCTGAGTTTGAGGCAGTAGCACACCTCGAGTCTCTGGAGTGAGCATGAGCTTTTAAGGGGACAAACTATGTGGAAAACTGCGCCACCAAAGCACTTTGTAAATACCCTGTGGAAAAGTCTGCGTCCCAGTAGCATGGACTTGATCCGTGAAACACTTAATAGTATTTCTGCAAAGCCTTTTCGAAATCGATGCACTTCCCCATTTGTGTTTATTTAAGATATTTCGTGTTCTACTCTTGACTTGAGCTGATATCTTGTGTTTTTGTGGAGATAACATCTTATAGATAAGCTTCAGCGCCGCTTCATTTCATCACAGCGCCGTCTGTATGAGTGATTGATAGTCGGCAGAGTTGTGTGTGTGAGTTTGTCTGCCTCTGTGCTGCATGTTGGCCTGTCAGTCTGTGCGTTGCTGCTGCTGCTGCTGTTGTTACCTGGTGTGTGAGTGAGCGCTCCTCTCTGCCACACACCGAGCAGAGCACTGCCTCTTAGGAAAACTAACAGCAGTCTTTTCCTCCTGCCTGCCTCCGTGTATCCCTGGGAGCTCCTTCACAAAGCAAATATAATGTCATGAGAAAGCCCGGCCCCCTCCTCTTCCTCTGCTGCCGTGTCCTGTGGAGCGCTCAGGCTGCATACTTTCACAGCAGCGAGTCCACGGGGCCACTACAGGAATCTACTGCTGCCGTTTTGCATCAGAGCAGACATGTCCAAAGTATGACCAGGGGAACATGCCTTTGCACAGGGTGAGAAATATTATCATAATGTGAGACAGCACTTTTTTGATTAATGCAGCTCTCAGATGTGCTCTTGGATTCAAACAAATGTGATGTGATTTTTTGGGGAATATCGTACTCCATGTATTTTACTATGATAATACAGAATTTCCCATTTAGCTTAATGAGGAACTTAAACAAATATATCTCTGTGTACTTTCTATTGCATTAAGTATTTTTCACACATAACAGCGCCAAGAACTAAGTCCTAATTTCCCAGTCCCTATTAAGTCAGAGGAAGCTCGTCTAACTGGCATCAACACTAACATCTGGAGTCTGGAAAATGTATATTTCATTATCTGGAGGAAAACAACCTTTTTCTACATTAAACTCAAAACAGAATTATGTGAAAAACTAAACAAAATTAGCTTAGTTATTCAGAATTTTACTTACAATTACTAATAAAGAATTCTGTCAGTCAATATACACAGAGTATGTGCACAACACAAAATGAACAAATTAAATAAAATGCCATAGCCAATCCTTGTGACCTGATTAGTGTGCTGCACACACATATGCCACACTTTAGTCCCAAATAACACACTGTTACATTTCTTTCCAAAACTCCAAGCTCAAATTGAGAGGATTGTGTAATTCATGACTCAAGAGCCGCATTTTCCCTGATTTAAGACAATCCGTTCAATTAGACGCAGATTAGCACCTGAGGGCTTACAAAAAGGCGATTTAATTAACCCGAGCCTATTAGCGGAGAACACGGGTATTGTTTCAGACTAACTCAACTAGACACATTACAACTACTCCTCACCACGTAACTGATAACATGCACAGCTTTATATTCAGTTTGTGTTTAATAGTACTCTGTGTATTTAAAATGTCTTTAATCATACGCATTTGGCAGAAACAGGGACGTTAGTTCAGCTTCATTACTTTTAAATTATGGTCAAAGCTATTTAGTTGTTTGGATCTGTAACCAAGACAGATTCCATTAAAGATCTTTATATTATGGGGGAAATCTTCAGAAATTAGGGAAAACATATTTAACTCTAACAACGACACTAAATACTATCACAAAGGGCCAGCAAAGGGAAATGTTTTTTGATTATCCCAAAGTAAAACCTTATAATTTATTTAATTGTTTTATTTATTTGTTGTATGCTGTTAAAACTGATTACAAATGCTATGCTTAATCAAAAAACAAAACAACACTTGTACAGCGGAAACATCTCCAGCATCAATCATTATCAAGTTAACGTCTGATTGGCTGATTGGAGCCACACGCCAACAACTCATATTAATGAACTTTCCCTTTTCATTTAACTTTGTCAGTTCAATTAACGTCAACCGACTTTACAACTCTGATTAACACATGCCAACAATCTGTGAAAAATAGTGTAACAACAAAAGCACACTTCACTCTGTTACTCGCGGCAACAGCTGCAGAAGGGCCTAACTTTGGAAGTGCTAAACTTCAAACATCCGAGACAAATTTACTCTGAATAATTAAATGTTTTCGCGAAAATGTGAAAGATTATTTATTGATACAAATCGGGCACACCACATACAATATAATAGTGTTATTGTTGCACATTAATTGGGTCTAATTCAGCAACACGTGCCTTTTAAAACACGTATTGTTCTGACAGCATGTTGAGGAATAACAGTTATACATCCAGTCTGCATAAAGGTATCAATAATATACCTTAATGTGTGTATGTATGTCTTAATGTCTGCATAAAGGTATCAATAATATGCAGGTGGACATCATTTCTTGGAAGATTTGTGTTTTAAAATGGCCTATATTATGATAAATTGACTTAATCATATTTAAACCATTATAAGTGTAAAAACCATACCTTTGATTCATTTGTGCAAGTTTAAGTAATCTTATGATCAGTGCACAGTGGTGGTAACATTCTGGTAACACTGGTCTGTGGACACAATCCCTGTGAGTGGCTCTTGGCTTCTGCTGTAGACAGGAGCAGACGTGATGCACAAGTCCATTTCCTCATAAACATGTAAATGTTGTACTAAACTAATAATCCACACAAATCCCATGGACGACGACATGCAAAGTGCCCAAGTGCTGTAGGTAGCTCAATGTCCTGCATCGGCCGCCAGCACGTTCAGCCTGAGTGTGGAATGACAGCAGGTCACAGAGGGCATTCTTCAGTCGACCTCTGCGTGTACCCGGCGCTCTGCGGAGTACCCGGCGCTCTGCAGAGTACCCGGCGCTCTGTCTGGCCCATCTCTCTCATCTCATACCGGGAAGTGATGAGCTGGACATGTGCCGCCGGCTTTAGGGTGGTCCACAAACACTCAAAAGTGCATATTTATCCAAACAACAGTGATTCATTTCCACAGTTTTCCTGCTAATCTAAGCAGCGTCACTGTTAAGTCTGCAGTAACCTCTCTGTATACAAACTCGACCAGAGCAGTGTAAATCCCGCCCTCCGAGTTTGATGAGTGATGATTATTTTAACAGTTGCACTGACACCATTTTATTAAAAGAGTCCTCACCCATCATTGACAATTTTAAATGATCTGATCTTAATTCGATTAACATTTGATTAACTGCACAGCCTTAGGAGGTGGTCAGAATGTTATGCTGCTTGATCAACAGCCAAACTTAAAACCCTTCGTAAAACCCCAGAACCTGGTTGCATCTGCTGCTCGAGGGTGATGAGAATTGTAATGAACTATTGACTGGGACACAAAGGTGATGGCAGAATAGCAGCACATGCGGACCACTCCATCTATCACCTCTGTCACGGCACTGTTTCGACACTGGGCAACAGCACATCATTAAAGAAGGCACCTACTTATTCACACATAACTCACAGCACTCTGGTCTGCTAAATCCACACTGAACGCCAATGTGTGATTTAAGAGCTCGTCCAGTGGCTCACATCAACATCCATTACTCTGCCTAAAAGATGTATTAAGAGAAGCGAGGAATATTTGCCAGATAGAGACTGGGGTTGGAGCAATTTAATTACACAAGCATGAGGGCTACCTTTACAAGAGCGGGAGCCGAGCAGGAGACAGCTTGCCACTTGGTTTGCTGCTCAGATGAATGAAGGCTCAATACATCGAGACATGCGGGAGAAAAAATCAATACCAAACAGAGACTTTCAAAATGGCCTAGTTTTTAAATCTATAGGGACGAATAAACACAGAAAACGTTATGTAATTTGGTGTATTTTTTATCTGGAAAAATAATAAATATTTCAGTATACATTTAAAAAGATGTATCTGTATGAGAGATTAAGCTGGCGAGAAAGTGGGGTTTTTAAAAGTATCGACAATCTGATAATATCAAAACTAGACACTAAGAAAATCCCTTTAACAGGATATTTGACCTTTCCGGAACAGTACAAATAATCTTGAGCTTAATCAGAACTAGATCAATCTATTGTCTAAAACCTCGACTTAAAAATATCAAATAGGGAAGTTGTAGTTTTATTAATTGACTCACAAAGCTATTTTTATATTTTACCTGACTAATTGGCCTTTTAATCACAGTCCGACCATTTTTATTACAAGAACTCTTACTAAAAAGCTCACAAAAAACACATATTGGAAAACACATATTGTATCTACCTGCGTTGCACCAATGAAATTTCCCCATGTGGGACAATAAAGGAATATCTTATCTTATCTTATCTTATCTTATGTTCCTGGATAAACTAAGCACGAGTTCTTATTTGCGATTTAAGAAAGTGAAAGTGCTAATGTCAAAATGATTAACAACTCTACAGCTTCACAGGTAACAAAGGCCTCCAGTTCTGTTGTTACAGCTTATTTAAAGTGTGAGAACAGAACCAAATATTTATGTTGGTGACAGCGTGCAGAATGCGTGCTGGCAGCCTGTACACGCCAACTACTTCCAACTCAAGCGTCTCTGATTATATTTTACAGATCTGTCTGCCAAAAGCCCATTCCCAATGCAAAGCGGCTCTTTCTTGACACTTACAGATGAAAGCCCGTGCTCTGAGAAGACGCACACTCATTTGGCTTTGCTGCATTTGGCTCAGTGAAAATACACGTATGTAGCAGAGCATTTGTAGAAGCAGATCCTCTACTTCTACATTGTTCAGGCTGCAGGAATTATCCAATCAAAATCACAATTTGAATAAATGAATGAATAGAAATTAAACTAAATTCAACATGCTAAATCTGTAGTTTAACCCACACAAACATGTTCTGAAATTGTACTGGAAGAAATCTGATACTAAAACTATTATTTAAACTCTAAAAAAAAACTTTTCCTGCACAGGTTTAGAATGATCTTGACACATAAAATGTCTCATAACTATATTTTGATGATTAAGATTACAGTTAATGTCTTTATGAATACATTTTTTTATCCAATATGTCTTATTTTCTTAATATTGGTGTTTTACAAAACCCCTTTCCTTTTAATGTTTTTGTTTTTTTGGTAGAAACAACTCTTTTTAAAAAAAATGTTGCTCTTGACAGTGGCATTAATTGTTACTTACACAACATTTTAGAAACCTATTCAAAAGGTCATGCTTAAACCTGGATCCACTCTGATAAAGAAAGTGCTAATCTTTTGTGTTGACAATGACATTCTACTGTCTGAAAACAAGTTTGAATGTCAGTGCTAATTTACATTTCAGCTCATTTCCCAAAAAATCTGAACTGCAGATATAATTGCAGTTCATCCCAGAATTCCCTAAAATATTCTACAAAGTTGTTCATCCATAATAATGTACTACTTAATTAGCTTTTTAATGTATGTGAAGTATAGTCTAAGTATAAGTACTAAGTCAATGCACTCAAGCCTCAAGCAAAGTTTGAATCGGCAGCATCAAGAGTTCTGTCATTCAGTTTCTGGCTCATGAAATGCTAAGTTTGTTCCTCACCATCTGTTTGTAGCATTCATCACGTGTTGTCATACGGACTGTAATACGACCTCAGTTGACCTCCTACAAACATGTTACATAATCCCCTGTGCCAACAACACTGCCAATCCAAGTATGGTTCCTATAAATAATGGCTCAGGGCCAAAAACAAGAGAGGCCTGAGCTCATTACCATAAGCAGAACAAAGCAAAGAACTGTTGATTTTCAGAAAGAAGGAAAATGTATTGAAGTGTGATCTTGCTCACTCCGAGTTCAGCTGAGGAAAGACAATAGTGCACTGTGGAGCCAAAAAAAGAAGATAAACCATGGCAACTGTAATCAGATGGACCACATAGTGCGATGTGAATTACACTTACAACAGTCACTTAGGTGGACCATATACTTATTTCATGATTTGTTCTTTTTCTAATTGACTTAATTAGTCAAGAAATCCATGCAACAGTGGTGAGGTCAGTGCTATAATTACCATGCGAGACTCGAATTGTACACATTTGTGTCCAATCAACAGTCTCAACTCTAACATTCTAATGCATGTATAATCAGCAAGAAGCGGCTGAGGAGCATTCTCACTCATCTTCTTGTGCAAATTATCCCAGAAATGCACTCAAAACTACACCAAGAGCTACACCAAAAGCTACACCAGGAAAAACACCAAGAGCTACACCCAGAGCTACACCAGGAGCTACACCAAGAGCTACACCAAGAGCTACACTAAGAGCTACACCAAGAGCTACACCAAGAGCTACACTAAGAGCTACACCAAGAGCTACACCAAGAGCTACACCAGGAGCTACACCAAGAGCTACACCAAGAGCTACACCAAGAGCTACACCAGGAGCTACACCAAGAGCTACACCAAGAGCTACACTAAGAGCTACACTAAGAGCTACACCAGGGGCTACACCAAGAGCTACACCAAGAGCTACACCAAGAGCTACACTAAGAGCTACACCAGGAGCTACACCAAGAGCTACACCAAGAGCTACACTAAGAGCTACACCAGGAGCTACACCAAGAGCTACACCAGGAAAAACACCAAGAGCTAGACCAGGAGCTACACCAGGAGCTACACCAGGAGTTACACCGAGAGCTACACCAGGAGCTACACCAGGAGCTACACCAAGAACTAGACCAGGAGCTACACAAGGAGCTAAACCAGGAGCTACACCAGGAGCTACACCAAGAACTAGACCAGGAGCTACACCAGGAGCTACACCAGGAGCTACACCAAGAACAAGACCAGGAGCTACACCAGGAGCTACACCAGGAGTAACACCGAGAGCTACACCAGGAGCTACACCAAGAGCTACACCAGGAGCTACACCAAGAGCTACACCAAGAGCTACACCAGGAGCTACACCAAGAGCTAAACCAGGAAAAACACCAAGAGCTAGACCAGGAGCTACACCAGGAGTTACACCGAGAGCTACACCAAGAGCTACACCAAGAGCTAAACCAGGAAAAACACCAAGAGCTACACCAGGAGCTACACCAAGAGCTACACCAAGAGCTACACCAAGAGCTAAACCAGGAAAAACACCAAGAGCTAGACCAGGAGCTACACCAGGAGCTACACCAGGAGTTACACCGAGAGCTACACCAGGAGCTACACCAAGAGCTACACCAAGAGCTACACCAAGAGCTACACCAAGAGCTACACCAAGAGCTAAACCAGGAAAAACACCAAGAGCTAGACCAGGAGCTACACCAGGAGCTACACCAGGAGTTACACCGAGAGCTACACCAAGAGCTACACCAAGAGCTACACCAAGAGCTAAACCAGGAAAAACACCAAGAGCTAGACCAGGAGCTACACCAGGAGCTACACCAGGAAAAACACCAAGAGCTAGACCAGGAGCTACACCAGGAGCTACACCAGGAGTTACACCGAGAGCTACACCAGGAGCTACACCAAGAGCTACACCAAGAGCTACACCAAGAGCTACACCAAGAGCTACACCAGGAGCTACACCAAGAGCTACACTAAGAGCTACACCAAGAGCTACACCAAGAGCTACACCAAGAGCTACACCAAGAGCTACACTAAGAGCTACACCAGGAGCTACACAAAAGAGTTACACCAAGAGCTACACCACGAGCTACACTCAGAGCTACACCAAGAGCTACACCAAGAGCTACACTAAGAGCTACACCAGGAGCTACACAAAAGAGCTACACCAAGAGCTACACCAGGAGCTACACTCAGAGCTACACCAAGAGCTACACCAAGAGCTACACTAAGAGCTACACCAGGAGCTACACTCAGAGGCTGTTCTGTTGGTGAAGAGCAAGGTGCGCACAGTAAAAAGGTGAGTGTAGAGATTACGCTTTGGGTTTATCTGGTAAAACTCAAGACACACATTTAACAGTGTTCAAACTCAATGTAAATGCTAGTTGCCAGTGTTGTTTCAAATGACTGTTATTAGAAATGTTAGACTTACCTTCCACTCTAGAGGTGCTTTTGTGTGTGTCATAAAAGTGTCTTAGAGAACTGCTCCACACTGATCTTCTAGTCTCATGTGTATGGAAAATGTGCGTGGAGCCGTAAAACATTCATACCAATACTACTCTCGCTCTCAGAGTTTTACAGAGTGCAGAGACAGCACTAAATCACTTTGAGAGCATGTGGAGCAGTGCCAGCTGTCTTATCTAATGTCAAGTGCCTCTAGGGCAGAGAACCGGCACTCTCCAGCCACCATAGAACATGAGGTTACACAGACATGTTTAACATGACTTTCAAAATGCCAAATATTTAACATATACAGTAATTCAGGTTCAAATCTTTTGACCTGGCAATTGCTCTCCCTCTGCTCTCTGGAATAGACCATAAACCATGAAATATCAGTTCACTGCGGTTGGATTCACTCACTAAGACTCAATGTACTGGTTTAAATTCCAGAAACCTTTTTACAGGATTGTGAAATGTGAAGTAATGTGTTTTTTCATCATATGCACGACATATGAAGTAAGGAGCGCTGGCTGAACCCGGGCCATGTTTTCATTTGCTGCAGCGTTCACATCCATCTGCTTCTTTGGAACACACTCGTCTCCACTGCGAGTCAGGCCCCAGGAACAAATCATCAACAGTGCATAGAAAAACTGTAAATCATTATGTAAGATTAGCTTACACTTGTCTGAAATAAACAAATGCTGAAATAGCTAATGGCTGCTAACATTCAATGACAAAAATAAAGTGGAGGTCTGTATGATAGTTTATATGTTGCTTTAGACGCACAGGCTTCAATAAGGCCTCTTCCAATCAGCTGCCCGCGAAATTAGAAAAACACTGGTCCCGTATCACAGTAAGAAAAATGGCTTTGAGGTTAGCATCCCGCAAATGTGCAAAAGCTATTTTGAGGGGAAAAAATAGATTAAGTTGCAAAGAAAGTCTTATCTTTGAGTTGGAAACAGAATAATTAGAAACTGTGGAAGGTTGTTTAAATTTGGAATACACTGAAACCATGAAACCATGAGAGGTGAATTAAATTGCAAGGTTGCAGGTATTCATAAATGTTTAATGATATAGGATGCGCTAACAGAATATAAAATAAGGATCATGGGTAAATTCTACATTTTTATGCATACTATCACTATCTACACATAACATATAACAAAGTCCTTATTACAACCATTTGGCTTAAACATTTTGTACTAAGAAAACTAAGAAAAATTTTATCTTGACACCAATTGCAGTCTGAAATGCTCATGCACTCAGCAGCCACAGAGAAATACATTTTAGTTTTAATCTCTTTAAGGTCCTTCAGCTCACTGGAGAGGAGTTAGAACCTTAGCTCATATTCAGCCAAAGAAAATTAAAATCTTAAAAGTAGAATTTATGTATTATTACCCTGTAGAGAAACCCATAGCCTTGACTTTATAACTGTGTGATCTGTACTTTGGCTCCCAATTGACTTAGAAAAGAAGTAGATCTGCAGTTATGTCCACTTGGTTCATCTCAAATCTGTGTGAAGAGCTTCTAACGGGCACAATGACTGGACTAATGTGAGTGTTGTGATTCTCCGCAGTCCACATTGGCCCAGTAGGAGCACGTCTCGTCTCCAAAGCCGGGGTCTGCTCGGACAGATGGCTCACAAACAAATATCTGATGGGCACAGCAGAAATCTAAAATAAAAAGCGCTTTTAATTTGAAAGAGACAGTTTTTGTTTGTGAATCAGCGCTGTGTTGCTCACTTGCAGCTCTCTACAGATTGTATGTTATGGTGTTGCCCCTGGTGAGTGCTAAACTTGACTATCCCTGCTCTAGTGTTTTATTGACAATATGGCAGAAGGCAATTGGCTTGAACTTGAAGGCCATTTGTTCAGGCAGACGTTTGGACGACCATATGAATGCTTTGGTATACAAGCGGGAAAATACCAGAACGAAACCAGGACAATACCAGGTCTAAACTAGAATGGAACTAAATTAAGATTACACCATCCTACACAAAATTATAGAGGACATGTTCATGACATAAAATCAACTGAAATGATCTTTTATCCTCGTTACAACTGTGTTCCCTTATTATTATCTTACTCAAAGTAAGTAAGTAAGTCAATTATCAATCTATATATTTATTAACCTTTATTTGACAGACAGACAGACATGTATCATCCTTTTGTTTTGTTTGGATTAAATACTAGTTTTAGGGGCGTCAGGTGGGAAAGCACGATGGCAAAGGCAGACAGTAATGGCTCGATGGCCCGTTCCAGCCAGTGATGTCGAGCACTAGTGAAGTATCACATCAATAGTATTCATCATCAGTATAATTTATGCACGTTTGAGTAATCCTATTGGACCTGCCCCCTCTTCCCACCCACATTCCTGTACTTAGCTGCCATTATTTGTAAATGATACATGAATGAGTTGCATGTAATGTTCAAAAATGTCACGTAGCATTTTTATTTTTTTAATTTAAAAAAAAAAGTTCACCTAGACCGGGGGTTCTCAAATGTTTCAGGCCGGGACTCCCAAAATGACCATTTGACCGAATTGGGACCCCCACAGTAAAATAAAAAAGACTTCTGTAATAATTTCAGGCTGTTAAAAAATAGGTTTATTTATATATATACATTACGTTATGAAATAATCTCGGGACTCCCCAGCTCACTTTAGGAACCACTGACCTAGACAGCAAGCCCAATAGGTCTGCTAACATCCAGAATCTGCACAAAAGAGGTCATAGTCGATTATTCTTTCTACAGAAGCTGAGATTGTGTCTGTGGTGATAAGCTTTACGTGTTCTACTGATCTGTGGTTGCAAGTGCTTTGTTTTATGCCATAGTGTGCTGAAGGAGCTGGATTTCCATCAAAAACAGGAAGACGTGGGACAAGCTAGTGAAGAGGGCTGCGTCAGAGCTCGGAGGTAGAGTCTGTGAGAGCTGTGCTGGAGAGGCTTATGAGGCAAAACATGCAGACCACCCTCTGCATGGGACCGTGGCTCAGAAGAGCGAAAGGAGGGGCAGTTTACTCTCCTTGAGCTGCAGGAGAGCGTTTTAGGAGGTCTTTTGTCCCAGCAGCAGCTGCAAAATGCATGTAAATGAGGACGAACACATATAGTTACATTTAGATATATGTTAAGTCATTTGTGTCTAGAATAAATCACACTTACTTACAAGCCATAAGCGCTTACGAAACCAAGAGGCTGCTGCTGTGGTAATGTAACAGTGTTGGATTTGACCACTCCAAGAAAACCATCCACAAAAAGAGTAAAAAACACAGCCAGGCAAAATATTTATGGTTGTGTCAGACTTGTGGCATAGAAGTAACAGTTTTTAATGGTAGACTATAGATCACAGTGTATGACAGATTTAGGTTAACAATAACTAAACAATGGTGAAGAAGAAGTCTTTGTCAATGATGGTGAGAGGCTACCAACTTTACACGGTTGTGCTCTGTCAGAGTTATGTATATATCATAATATTTATTGTAGGACAGAAACAGGTACAAAGAGACTTTATTTTAATTACTCATATTATTCTTGTTAGGGGGTGAAAATGTTACAATGATGTTATAACTATGGCTTACAAAGTACATTTCACAGCCACTCAATAGACGACTGACTGAGAACACTCACAAGAAGCAACATGGCCAATATACCTGTACCTTTTCTGCACAAATAAAATAAATAAATTTTCTCATTCAGCAGTAACCTTTCCATCTTGTCCATAATTTGAACATAATTGTGTGACATTTTAGGGCTGTCAAAAAACAAACAGGGTTTAGTTGTTGTGGTGAAACTACATGTTCATTTCAGCAGGTATCAATACTGAAAAATACAAGGTTGGTTAGGGTCTTGAGCTTTGAACTAACCTAACCTAATCATGAAAATTATATTATATTATCTAAAAATCTGAATCACAATCAAGTATCAAGAAGTAGGAAATCAAGTTTTGTATATCTTTCACTAAAAACACTAAAACGGAGCTTATTAAAGATCAAAACATACATCATTTTCCAAGGAACCATGACCTACACCTACTCCTACACCTACTACTACTACACCTTCTCCTACTACTCCAACTCCTACTACACCTACTCCTACTACTACACATACACCTACTACTACTCCTACACCTACTACTACTTCTACACCTACACATACACCTACTACTACACATACACCTACTACTACTCCTACACCTACACCTACTACTACTTCTACACATCCACCTACTCCTACTACTCCAACTACTACTCCTACTCCACCTACTTATCCTACTCCTCCTATACCTACTACTACTCCAAGTACTACTTCTACTCCACCCACTCCTCCTCCTCCTACTTCTACTACTCCTCCAACTATTCCTACTTCTACTCCTCCTACTCCTACTCCTCCTCCTACTACTCCTACACCTACTCCTCCTACTACTCCTACTCCCCTCTGCAGCAGTAAAGGCCTCCGGAGCCCTGCCGTTGGTGCCTCAGGTTGGGAGAGAAGAGCAGAGATAAAAGTGAGCCTGGGAGTGCCGTGCTGACAGATGGAGATCACAGGCGTATACCTCAGGGCTCTGACCCCGTCACCGTTTCCCTGTAGCACTAGGTACACGAAAAAGATTGTGCAGTGTACGTATGCACGACTGCACTGCCTGGGCATCGGGGTCTGCAGCACCGGTGATCACAACACAAGTGAGAGGAGGCACGAGGGTTAGAAGCGTATCCACACCGCTATGGGCTGAAAGTAAGTGGTTTAATCTGCCATCAGGCGACAGCTAATGTTGGTCTCACTACATATGGCATGTAATGATTAGGGCTGCACAGAATCTGGTATTGGTATAATATACCTCCCACCATATAGAGCTGGGAGATGTATTGAAAAATTGACAACAAAAAAGAGACATTAACGTCTAGAGTAATTTCCCGAACCAAGGGTATAAAGTGATATTTCTGCACTTGGTTCTTTTATGGTAATTATAATGATTGCACCTCAACCAAGTTATTATCAGGCACATTTTAGCATATTCCTGAAGCATTATAAAATATCTGAATATCTATATAAGTCTAAAAATCATCATAATGTTTGAACTGTTCTTCAAACAAAGTTGTTTAGTTACTAAAATACCAGTTACATAACACAATTGGATCCACTTGGTAATAAGTGAATTGTGTGTATGACATTTTCAGTTGCTACACTGGGATCTTCAAGCTGGATCGGTTCATCCCTAGCGATGATAATTATAACAGGAATCTGGTGTTTGACTACGGGTAGGTGTCGGGCAATAATGATAAATATAAATATGTCTTTATCTTTTGAGAAACCTGACAACGATATTCAGAAAAATCACAAAAAAGGCTGAAAATTACTTTAAATACGATATTTGCAGTTTAATAATCAAACACATGTTAAACTACACACAAATGTGCAACTCTTTAGTCTGATTTGTTTTATTTCAAGTTTGCATATATTCTAAGCAACATTTATAATATTATCCATACTTCAAAAATCTGCCCACCTCTTCAGGCTAACAACAATTTTAGGATTTGTGTTTTGTGTTTCACCTCAACATGAGAAAAAAACACTCAAATATGCACGCGCAGGACAGAACTGAACTTTGATTTGCAGAATTAATAAACTGACATCCTTTCAGTAGTAAACAAATGATTTCATAAGAAGTCAAATGTGTATCTGATTCCACATTCCATACGGCAACTAGATACAGATGAAGCCATTGCACAACCTCTACAACAAGAACTCAACAATAGATTCTATTCTTCAGATTTTTATTTTAAAGCCTCTGGCAACACAACACCACTGACTTTGCCCGCTCAAAGCCCTGTGTAACCTTCACTTTAACATCAGCCAGCCCTGACTAGTCTGACTTTTGTTTTTCCACCTAATAATATTATATCAACACAAATTATCACTGAACACACTGGTTTCCTTTGTCATTTTGGTTTTCTGTGTCTGAGTGATAAAACCAAAATCTCAATATATTACAGATAACAGAGTTGACAATTATTTCAATAATTGATTCGTTGTAATTTACGATGAACTTGTTTCAGCCTTAATTACGGCTAACACGCAGTAATGCTAAATATGTTTTTTTCAGAAGGGAGATTACAGTCAGGTCAAGTGAAACAAATCATTTAAACAACTAATTAAAGAATAACCCTTAAATGGTTGTAATCCCTAGGTTCCACTACTCATTCTTTAGTTTTGTGTGACAATAGCAAGTACTGTGCATTAAAAGGATAATAATCTGTATGCATTGATATAGTGGCATTTGTGCAAAAGTATAATGAAGCTGGCACATTAGTTAGGGCTGTCAAAGTCATCGTGTTAACTGCCATTAATCATAGAAAATTGAAGCTTTAATCATGAAATGACGCAGATTAATCACAGTCTGATTTGACCATCTGAGGAGGAAGGAACAGGAGCAGAGCTGATGTCAATGTTTAAACCATTCAGAGTGACCAGACAGGCAGGTTTTGGTTTTGACAAAACAAAACATGCGTGTGAGCAAAATGGGCCAAATTATTATTATTATTATTAACGTGTATTTATATAGCCCTTTTCCACCTTTAAGGAACTCAAAGCAAATATATTTCATCAAACTACAACAGAACACCTGCTGTTCACATCCGATACCATCAGAGCCAGTTACACCTGCAATTGGCAATAAAAGACCTTGAGCCACTAAACCTGTTGATGCACCTGAAATATGTGACCAGTCCACATGAAATATAATGTCAAGACAAGTTGTAGTTAGTTGGGGTTTAAAATAATGTATTTATACTTTAATCAAGTAAGTGAAATGTGCGTTAAAAATATATTAAAAAGCAATTAATCGTGACTAATAACATTTCAAAAGTGTGATTGATCTGATTCAATGTTTTAAATGATTGACAGCACTAGTATGAGACACATCACATTGTATGAGAGTGGCTGGACTATTCCAGGACACCCCACAGACTGACCTTGTGCTAACACATCCAGGAACATGCGATTTATGTAGTGACAAAACAAATGTTAATAAGATCAGTTGACTCCAAGTTCTCTAATACCAACAAGTGAGTGACAGAACAGGCTCTAAAAACGTAATCTGTCTACTACACAATAATGTAATATTGAGAAATTGCATAAAATTATATTGTGATAATGAAAATAATACCTTACACTTATATTCCACTTTGCAAGCTTGACTCAAAGTCTCTCAAATATCTACACTACATTATCATTCTTTCACTCCACACTCGACATGCTTTGTGTCGACTAAAAAAAGCTCTCAAACCTATTAAATATCTCTATAATCTGCCCATGTACTGTGTCTGTACCCAAAGTGCACTGACAAGAATGCGAGATTACAGAAGATCAAGAAATCAAAAATGCATAAAACTGTGTATTTATCAGTAAAAAGTCATTAAACTCACAATGTTGTATGATTTTGAGTTGATATTTCTTATAGTAAAAAAACGGTGGTAAAACCATTAGTCTACAACATAAGGTGACATTGATGAATATAATGCGGTGGCAGAATTGTATACTTGAATGATTTGCAAGTCATAATGTCAGACGTACATCACAGGAAGGCAGCCTGTGCCCGGTTTGCATTCCAAAGAAAATGGATAATGGATAATGGATGCCCATAAATTACTTGCTACATAAACTGTTATAACATGGATTAAATTGCTTTTTCACTCTAAATTGCAGTAAAACACAACAGCCACTTTCAGCATCGCCACACATCCCTCATCTGATCCAAGGCAGAGCTCAAAAAGGCTTGTAAACACATAAATGAGCCTCTACAGTAGTACGTCGGTGCCACTGATAGTGATCTCCAGTTCCAAGTTCCAACCTCAGCTAGACAACACAACACGCCTCTGAGCTGCACAGGATAACCACATTATTTACGCTCCATTAGCTGCTTTTCAACTGGATTTCTACACTCAACCTCTGGAACACCCACAACAAGCAGGTGAAGAGTGTCAAATTGCCCACACTCACCTCCAGCGCCTCCAGTGTTACAAATCCGGCGATGGAAAAGCCGTCGATGATGTCTTCTTCGGCGGACGTGGACTCCTTCCTCTTCCTGCGCGGGGGTCTGGGCCGGGAGGACGTGGGCTCCTTGGTACCCTCCCTCTCCGAATCCGAGGAGAAGCGTAACGCCGAGCCCTTCACGTGGTTGTTGTTGTTGTTGTTGTTGTTGCTGGTGGTGGTGGTGGTGGTGGTCCTGATCCCAGCGGGTCTCTTGGTCTTGCGATCGCGCTCCGACCTCGACTTCCTCTTCTTGTGTAGTCCACTGGCTCGAGGGCCTTCCATGTTCTTCACAGAAAGCATCCTGGTAAATCCACAGGGCTCACGGGTAATCGAAGTGGTAATGCCGGACTTCCTCTAGCGTGGGCAGAGCGAAGTATCCAGGTAATTGCGATCAAAGTGTTGGATCCACCGAGGCAACCGCGTAATATCCAGGGTTTTACAGAGAATCCAAAACCGCATTGAGTCACAGAACCAAGTTAGATTCCAAACTGTGTAATCCCCAACGGAGGCCCATAAAATCCAATGACCAATCTATTCAACAAGTTATGAAAAGCACGGCCAAATTCCACCAGAGAGGAGAATTTCAAGTTAAAGGCAAAGTCTTCTCTGTGACTAGATCCAGCCACAGCGCGCTGAGCCGCCGGGACCACATCTTTACTCTCCAGCCTTCGGGACCCAGGTCTGCAAACTCTCCCTCTGGAAAGGAAAGGAAAACTATATTTGTAACACACGTTGAACAATACATCACAACATACAGAGTGATATAGAGCTAGATATTGTTAAAAAGTCATGTGCAACTTCAAACTAAGGACCAATGTTAACTTAGAGATTCAGATTAAGTTTAAATTAGACACAGTTTGGTTTTGTTCTTACTTATTAGGACTGCATGATTCTGTGATGAAAAGTCTAATTGCATATGCGATTAGATTAGATTAGATTAGATTTACAATATATGTTTAAAAAGTCTGTTCAGAATTCAGGAATATTAACGTTTAAGGGAGGACTGGAACATGAACTGCTGGACTAATACAACGTGTTCAGTTCATTTGTAGAGGTCTAAATTAAAGGAAAACTAAATATTTCAATTAAAAAAAGGATATTTTCGTCTTCTTTTTCTTGATTCAATTGCAATATATTGAGCCATTTGTATAAAAACAGCACAGAGTTTGAGGTTTTCACTTCAAACCATATCTTTGCCTCTTTAATTCATTGTGTTGTACCTCCTTCTGTCCTTAAAATACACAAATCCAACATTATGACTACTCTTCTTCCCACTATTATGTCTAATGACGCATTTATCAGGGCACCGCAGCAATAATTGACCTCTGCTAATCATTCTAAAACACATAATGATCATAAAACTGTTTAAGATGCTGCCGTTTATAGCGCCGTCTCTTCTCTACCCTGCTCCATACAACAAACATAACATTCTCCTTTTGAATAACTGCAGGGGATGCTTTGAAGTTATCATTAAAAAAGTATCACGATGAAGGCAGACTTAAAAGTGGCACAGTTTTCTCGCTGCCACTAAAGGCATGTGGCTGTTTGCAATGCCATGACAAGACCATTAACACATAGTTTAACATGAGTCTGGCAGTCTTTTACACGCTGCTGTTTAACTAAGCCACTGCTGCTGAAAAAAACACATCAGCTTCTTTCCCTGTGTGTCCAGAATACCAAATGTTATCCATGACATCATGCAAGTGGTGGCTGCAATTCATGCATGCACTTCAACTGAGTCAACTGCAGGCCTTGACAAGTAAACATTGATCTTAAAACTGCTCATGCCAGTCCACCTCTTTCAAACCATCTGCAACTTTAGACCTTGCTCACTACTTGCTCTAGTTTGTAAGTACATTTCAAAGCTGTTTTTTTGGGCACTTACTGTGTGACATCATGCAAAGGCAACATTACAAACGTGTAATAACCGTGCACAATTCCAAGCATGGAATAAAATGAGCTTTGCAGCAGAGGCATGACAAGTAAAAGCCAGCCTGGAACTATGCAGCACCCATCCAGGCTGATCCCTGCCACACAGATGCCTCCAAAACAAGCCCAAAGGCAAGACTATCCCCCTCCTACCGCGTTTACTCACACCTCAACCTGATGCCCCATGCCAGCACCCCTCTCATGGCACAAGAAATGTACATCTCACATAGACCCTCCAACACGAGAATGAGAGGGGGGAACTGTTCTGTAGCGCTCGCCCCGGCTGCTCCGGTTCTTAGAATAAAAACAAGACTATTTCTCTTTCTCTAGTCTTCCCTTTTTGTCTGCCCGCGCTGACAGTCTGTGTGTAATCCAGTGCAGCCCACAGCGGCAGCGGCGGACTGGCACTGCCTCCTTCCCCGACTCTCTCCAAGCTTCATTTTTCCACTCAAAAAGACGCACACAACAAAAGCAAGCCTCCTCTTTTGCTCCAAGACACGTCATGCAAAACCAAGAAATGCAAACCCTTGCGAGTGTGGAGGACCCGTCCGGACAAGTTGCAGGCCTCCGCGGACTATAAAAGCTTAAAGAGCACAAGGCTGGGAGCTGGCGGCGTAAATCCCGCAGAGGAGAGCGTGGGGTCCCCGCTCCTGCGCCCAGATCCGAGCTTCAGGAGCTTCAGGAGCTTCAGGATCCCGGGGAAGGGGGGACCGCGCGCGGCGCAGTGATACGGCGATGCCGCAGTGCCGCTTTACAGGCTGCGCGCTTCCTCCTCGGCGCAAAGAAGTGCTGTGTCTCTGGACGCATGGCACGAGCCGGACCAGTGTCTGGTTTCCGAGCGCGTTTACGCCAAAAAGCCGCAGCGGAGACTTTAGACAACGCCTGCTTCGCCCTGCGCGTCCATCAGCACCGCACTGCTTTGTTACTGTGCGCAACGACGCGGTTATGAGCGGTTTGAGTTGTTGCTTTATCCAAAAACTATGTATAATTCCATAACAGTGTGGATTTATGAACGTTAAGTTGAATTTTAAGGGATGAAATTGGTTATTCACAATGAAACAGAATAAATATATTTGCTTTGAATATCCTTGGCGTAATTTCACAAGGTTAAATGTGCAGCCAAGAAGAACAAAGTTGAAGAATTTGCTCATTTTTTTAGTAGTTCATTATTAACATAACTATATTGTCTACAGTAGTCACTTGGATTTTATTTGAAAACACGCAACCACATTCGGCTATTTAATAATAAAAAGTGTTATAAGATATGTGGTTCAGGGCCACTAACATTGACAATGCTGTCTGGCCTTACAATACCTGAATTATGACTAATGCAGCTTTAAATAGAGAATGTCTGCACAGAGAAAATAAAATAACTTATGACTTCTTCCTCAAGCATCCTTAGCTCGCACCAGTTTGAGTTTGCTCACAGACGTTATATAAATGTGAAAGTAAATGAAGCTTTTGCTCGAGGTGTCGGCATAAAAAGACATCACATCTGAGCATATGCAGCAAAAAGTTGATGGCTTGTAAATGATCTATTACTGAGCAGGGATTTATTGTTTAGATTCGGTCTTGTCCTTGAGAGAGAACAGGCGGATTAGGCAGCACTTATTCTAAATCCATAGAATGTCTCGTTTGCCTGAGGAAAATACATTCACACCTCGTGACAAGGAGGCAACGCGCTTTGACACTTAAGTGAAGGTGACGTGGACGCAACAAATTAGGTTAGACAAAATAGAGCTGTCATTGTTTTCTTGGACTCGATCTGAAGTAAATACCATGGCAAATATTTAGCCAATACCAATACCAAAGAGGTGGTACTAAAATACATCAAAACTCCTCAAATATGAACAATTTTGCGTCGGAAATCTTTTTTTTTCTTTCATTCTCTGCTTGAACTAATATAAATAGGAAATATATACAGAAAACCTAAAATATGAACAATGTATTACAAATATCCCAAACAAAATTAAACTGTATTTTTGGAGACATTTTAAGCATCAATATTTTAGCATGAGTATTGATACTTTTCACCTCTGTCAGTATTGATATATTGATATTTGGCATCAATCGGCCCATCACTACTGTACAGTCTCAACCTGGCATTCAGTATGTTTTCTCTTGGGATTGGCGCCTGTGTATCCATATAAATGTGTTAAAGTTGATTTTGCAGTCGTAGCTGTAGTATACAACAATAAAATGATGATTAAATGAACGTATTTGGATTGATACAGGGTCTTTCAAGAGCCCCAAAGCCCTTCAGATTGTGCTGCTCCGTTCTCAGTGGTCGTATCGTAACCACAGTTGCCTTGGGCTGGACTGACAGAAGTGACTTACCACCAATTACTCACCACTTTCTGGGCAAGGCAAGTGAAGTGGCTTGCCTAAGGACACGACAAAAGTATGCAGCGATCGTTCATTTAACCAGCTCCAACGCTTAGCTTCCGGGATCAGGAACTCTCAGGGTGCTATGACCAGTATTATGTCCTAAAACACTTCCCATTCAAGTAGCTTAAGTTGCTGTCGGTTTGTTGTCACACTACATGAATAATGCAACAGGAGCACACTTGATTTGGTCACACATTTGCCATATAGTGTAAAATGATGTTTGAAGAGCTATGTCAAGGTCTCTGTTGAAGCAGCGGTTGTTTCTGGTGTTTTGGCAGTGCACTGGCGCTCCTGACAGCGGACCATGGGTGGCTTGTGTATTTTTAGCCCGGTTTAATGAAGCAGAGGCTGAGCGGTGAGGCTCGGAGCTCGCCAGAGTGCTTTGATTCCAATCTTCTGCCAAAACTGGGCCCTCCCCCGACCCATAAGAGCAGTGCGAAGGGACGGGCATGCACTTGACCCGGGCCCGTCTCGAGGAGGAAGTGTCCTTGTTGCAAAGTGCCCTAGAGGAGAGGAGGAGACGACAGAATGGAGGCTAATTCGGCTCTTTCCAGCCTGAAGTCATTAGCGAAGACAAATGTTCTGTTTTGGCCTCCCCTTTGCCTCGCCATAATGAACTTTAATTACACCTTTGCTTCCACTTTGTTCGTCATAACTACCACACACAATGTTGCACAATATGGACTTTGCATAAATGATTACTATGGCGTGATATATTTAATTATTTATTCACATTAAAAATGTTCACATCGCAAAAACAAATCTGTCTAACTGTAGTTCCTAGCACTCATAAACCCACTGGCACATTGTTAATATCTACATTCGTTAATTCTAGCTGTGAGAACGTTTTTCAGACACTAAGTGCATGCGTGAATAACCCAGGTAAGATTGTATCCTGGTTTTGTGTCCATGTAAACACCATATCCTGATTTCAACCAGGTTAGTCTCACTGCGATATTCATTCTTTTACAAAAAAATATTTGAGGGAAAACACAATACGATGTAATGATAAATACTACAACAACAAAGAACATTGTTGTAAAGTTTAAGAGGTGCAATCACAAAAATGCAAATGTTTCCCCATGTATTACAATTCTGCACTTTAGGGTCTTCAGGAGTAAATAGCTGGTAGAATAGCATTTTGTGTCATTAGGCTGATGGAGTATCATGAGCAGTGCACCAGCCCTTTTATACTGATACAGGCTCCATATAGTCCTGTTTGAGCCCAATAACTGTTCAGTGAGATGGGAAGAAAAGGTCCATTTCTATACATCGCTAAAGATGTTAAAGAAATGTGTTTGATTTAAAGGCTGGTTAAAAAAACAACTTCCACAATAACATCTCAAAAGGTTCAGCAGGTAAACTTTTCCAAATGTAGCTTTTCCAAACCTAATTATCTTCATCTGTGTCTGGGTCGGAGGTCAAACCCTGAAAAGCCTCGAGTTTGTTCATCATCTTATTCTCAAATCCTTCAAAACATGTCTTCTATCATGAGAGTCTTTTGTTACAGTGCAGATACTGTCCATCAAAATAAGTGAAAGAAAATAGTTCTTATAGGAGGACCCTCTCCTTCACCTGTCTTGAACCGCAAATTTAGAATGGAGTACATTTTTGCCCAACCAAAGAAAAGAAAAGGATTATGCAGATGTGTCCACCAAAAGCTATTATGCCCTGTTTGAGTATTCATTTATTGTATTTATTTTATTCAATTTATTCAATGTATTCATTTAATTAATTTTATTTATTTTATTTATTTAAATGTATTAAATGTAGCAACAAAAGTGTTATTTATATATTGTATTTCAAAAAAGATTTGGTCAGGTTTATTTTTGGGAAGTGGAATTCATGTGCAACATTTTGAATATAAATTAAAAAAACAAAACAAAGAACACTCCACAGTTCCAAAGTCCATATTCTAACAAACATTATTTGTAAACATGACATTTATATTGTTTTAAACATTAATTTTTTCAATACCAGACACCCCAAGCATGCAATTCATAAGTTGCATTAATTCACTTTAAATCACTTATGGCAACAGAAGAGCACCTCAAAGCATAAACTAAAGGCCCATTTTCTTCCCCCTATAGATCTTACATCATCATTTGCACAGTGAGGGCAGAACAATAATAGACCTAAATCACACATCCCTCCCACTGTCACTTTTCAAAGGAGTCCCATTAAGACATTTATTGAAGATGATTTGTGTAACAATGAGGATAAGATGTGGAGTTGTCTTTAGAGTCTTATGTTAAGTGTTCTGTACATCTATTAGTAATCAAAACAGCAACATCCCACAGGACCACACGGGGTTAATGTTCTCCCTTACACACTCGTATACGTACATAATTATATTCATGCAAAAACTATAACCATGAACCGTGCTTGAAATCTGACCTATTACAAATGATGGTGAGACGGGGCATGGCATTAGCAGAATAACACGGAGCACGACTCACAATGATGAGGTTAACTGAGCTGTAGAGGAGAATAAAATAGGAAAATGAAGTAAAATTAGAGGTTTGTCTCCATGTAATTGTCAAACATACGAGCTTAAGTTTCATCACACTCTGTCCCGTTAATCTAAAGTCCCTATCTGGCTTTCTCGTGTCAGGCGTCAGTTTTATATTTTTTGTTACAGAGCCAATATCAACAAATTTTCAACGCTTTAGTTTTACATCAGTGTAAAACCACTTTATTCCCTCCCTCATTTGAATTGTAGAGTTGGAAACACTTATCTGATCTGCCGTTGAGACGCTGAAAATTACCCTTTCTGTGCTCCAACAAAGGATATTGTTTATTTTGGTTAAAATAAAAGACGATTTAAAAAAAAGACCATTTGCATGAACTGAGTACCCAATAAAATATGCAATTCTGACTTTATATGCTTTGTAGAGAGATCAAGAGGTGTGAAGATGTTGAAGAATTACATACTACACATTTCTGTTCATGAATTATCTTTGCTCTGAAACGTTTATCCCTGAACTAAAGCTTGAAAAATGATAGTTTCATATTCATTATTCAGGGAAGATTATAAAAAGGATCTCAGGCTTACAGGGCCTCTCACATTTGTTGAATCTATTAACATTTATGTAACTTTTCAGGTAGTTGGAGATTTAAACTTGATGTAGAATAAAATGTAATTATGTTTTAAAACTAAACAATTTGTTTGTTATGCTGTAGCTTTTCTACTTAACAGTTGCAACGCACAAATAAAGATGATCTCACCTCAGTGTTGTACATTCTCTTAAAGTGCACTACAGGTTTTCATGTTTTTCTAAGTATTACGGTACAAAGTCATCCTTTGTGAAGAAAAGATGGGAGACATAGTGTTTACGTTGGATTAAAAAACAATGCAACAAGATTAAGCTTGACTTTTACCAGTATTTATGACTAAAGCAGAATGGAAACGTTTTTTCTGTTACAATGTCGCAGATTTGTGAAGGAGCAAATCTATCAACAACAGTGCCTCCCTCGTCTAGAAGCCAGACAAAGGCACACGCATGAACAAACCACATGTTCATTCTAAAACGATTTGAAAAGCATAAAAGACAGCATACACAGTCATGGACAAACTACAGTACATTCCTTAAGGCAAGAATAGTAAGTACACCTAGTCCATTTGATGCTCATTTTTCTGCTGCTGCAATGACTTGCTTCTGCTTGTATTATTGGAGATGGCTCGTTTTACAGTCGTTAATTTTGTGGCCAACAGGAGCAGTCCATTACCCAGGCAGCAGGCGACATCACAGGAGGACCCCGGGCTGACTGTGCTTTATAACATGTGTTTCATAAGGTACCTTTGAACAGGCTGGACAAGAGAAACATCAAATAATGGTCAAACGTACACTAATGATCAAAGAGAATAGCGTGGATAGAAGTTGTAATGCTCCTGTTTTTTTCTTTTGGTAACACAAGGCCATTGTTCTCAAGGATTTGGAAAGATAATGTGAATAATGTGAGTCAGGAAGGAGACCAACATGAATACATTCAAGTAGCCGCGGTGTGTGACCTAGCGAAGTCGATGTCAGACACTGTAATATTTTCTGGTCCCCTGCCCAATCGGATCAATGCTGAATTGTACAGCCGTCTCTCAGCATTCAACAACTGGTTATCCAGATGGTGCCCTCAAAACAACGTTGTCTTTATTGATAACTGGAGTGCGTTTTGGGGAAAGCCCGGGCTCATACGCAGGGATGGCATCCATCCGACTTCGGAGGGTACATCCCTATTAGTTCGGAATTTGACCGATAGTCTTAGTCGTGTTAAGTGACCATCTAGGGATGAGCCCCAGGTGCAGAGCAGCAGTTTAAGACGCTCCTCTGTCGCTGAACTCTCGCCCGTTCTGTTACATGTGAAGTGTTCAGATTCAAGACAGATAGAGACTGTGTGTGTCCCTCGTGTTCCTCGTGTCCCTCGTGTTCCTCGTACAAATAATGCCAAAAAGTCACATCTCAGAAAAAATATTTCAGGCGTCAGACCAAATAACTTAAGGAAAATAACAATCACAAATGACACAAATACACAAATGAATAAACACGTAAAATGTGGACCGCTAAACATTAGAGCAATTTCCTCCAAATCGCTCTTAGTTAATGAATTAATTAGTGACTATAACATAGATCTTCTAGCTCTAACTGAAACGTGGCTTCAACAAGACGACTACGTCAGACTAAATGAGTCCACCCCACCCACCCATGTTAACTTTCAGACTGCCAGGAGCACAGGCCGAGGTGGTGGTGTGGCAGTGATCTCACACTCAAGCCTACTCATGAGCCCTAAAACTAACAATGCATTTCACTCATTTGAAAGCCTTATGCTGTCAATCACATGTCCAAATATGAAAAACCAAAAAGGAGTTTTGTTCATAGTTATCTACCGACCTCCTGGTCCCTACTCAGAGTTTTTAACAGAGTTTTCTGACTTTATATCAAACTTAGTGTTAGCCTGGGATAAAATAGTTATAGTTGGAGACTTTAATATCCACGTGAACATGAGTGATGACGCGCTCAGTAATGCCTTCAGCGCCTTGTTAGACAGCATTGGTTTCACTCAGAATGTAAATAAACCGACTCACACTCACAAGAACACTCTGGATCTTGTCCTAACGTATGGAACAGAGATTAGTGACCTCATTGTCCTCCCTCAAACCCCTATATTGTCAGATCATTTACTAATTACCTTTCAGTTTATTCTTAAATATCATCCAGTCCCACAAAATAAAGTTATAATGAAAAGGACAATATCTGAAAAATCTATCTCAAAATTCTAAGAAATAATAGAGCCAATATTCAGTGACATGTCATGTGATCCTGCTGAGAACAGCTTTAGTCCCAGTTTAAGTGATCAATGTGTCGACTTGACCATGAATTCTCTGAAGTCTGCTCTTGACGTTGTCGCGCCGTTAGAACAGAAGGTCATTAGGCCAAAGCGCGCCCATGGTACAACCAAGAACTGCGTTCACATAAACAAAGAGTTAGAAAGTTAGAGGGATTATTTTGTCGCTCTCACGCCGAAGAATCCCTAAAAGCATGGAAAAGCTGCCTGCTGTCCTATAAGCAGGCTCTGCGTAAGGCCCAAACCAGATATTATTCAAATCTAATAGAAGTCAACAAAAGTAACACTAAATTCCTTTTCAGCACTGTAGCTAGGCTAACAAACTGTCACAGTGCAGTAGAGCCCTCAATCCCAGCTACACTCAGCTCTGATGATTTCCTCCTATTTTTTAACAATAAAATAAAAACAATCAGAGATAAATTAGATGAAATTACCCCCGCTATTAGCCCTGAACTAGCCCAAGCTGTAAATCTAACGTCCCATATAAATCCACCTGTAAACTTAGAAAGGTTCACAGCTGTTGATCAAGCAGAGATAACTTCAGCCATTATGTCCTCTAAAAGCTCAACTTGTGTCCTAGACCCCATTCCAAGCAGACTCCTCAAAGACATTCTCCCCCTAATTATAGACCCTATTCTTAATATAATAAATACTTCACTCCAAAGTGGCTATGTTCCACAGTCCTTCAAACATGTAGTCATTAAACCTCTTCTGAAAAAGCCTAATCTAGATCCCGACCTATTGGTAAACTACAGACCTATTTCAAATCTTCCCTTCGTCTCTAAAATCCTTGAAAAAGTTGTAGTAAAACAGCTTTGTCGCCACTTGCAGGACAATAACTTATTTGAAGTTTTCCAGTCAGGGTTCAGAGCCCACCACAGCACTGAAACTGCACTAGTTAAAGTCACAAATGATTTGTTATTAGCCGCTGACGATGGACTGGTCTCAATCCTGGTTCTGTTGGACCTCAGCGCAGCGTTTGACACCATTGACCACAACATTCTACTGCAGAGGTTAGAATGTGATGTAGGTGTTGGAGGAACAGCCCTCAGCTGGTTTAAATCCTATCTATCTGATAGGTTCCAATTTGTTAATGTAAACCAGAGCTCCTCACCAAGCTCTAAAGTAATTTACGGTGTGCCACAGGGTTCGGTACTCGGTCCAATTCTGTTTACTCTTTATATGCTGCCATTAGGCAACATTATCAGAAAGCATGACACTAACTTCCACTGCTATGCAGACGACACTCAGCTGTATTTATCAATGAAACCTGATCAGAGCGATCAAGTAGACAGACTTAGTACTTGTGTGAAGGAGATAAAAAACTGGATGACACTAAACTACCTGCTTCTTAACCCTGAAAAAACCGAGGTCATTGTGCTTGGCCCTAAGCATCTACGAGACGCTCTATCTGAGCAGATAGTCACACTGGACAATGTCAGTGTAGCCTCCAGTTCTACTGTAAGAAACCTTGGAGTCTTATTTGACCAGGAGCTCTCATTTAAAGCTCATATAAATCAAGCTTGTAAAACAGCCTATTTCCATTTGCGCAACATCGCCAAAATCAGAAGAATCCTGCCTAAAAGTGATGCCGAAAAACTTATCCATGCATTTGTAACGACTAGATTAGACTACTGTAACTCCCTGCTTGCAGCGTGTCCTAAAAGCTCCATAAAAAGCTTTCAACTGGTTCAAAATGCAGCAGCAAGATTACTAACAGGAACAAAAAGAAGAGAGCACATTACGCCGGTGCTGAAGTCTCTTCACTGGCTCCCCGTCGAGTCCAGAATCAAATTCAAAATTCTACTCTTGACCTACAAAGCCATAAATGACATGGCCCCATCCTACCTCAAAGATGCTATAGAACCATATCATCCAAACAGAGCTCTTCGCTCTCAGAATGCCGGCCTTCTGGTGGTGCCAAGAGTCTCTAAAAGTACTGTAGGAGGTAGAGCGTTTAGCTACCAAGCTCCTGTGTTATGGAATCAGCTCCCGACCCATGTTAAATACGCTGACACAGTCTCTTCATTTAAGTCCAGGCTTAAAACGTTCCTCTTCGAAATCGCTTATGGTCAGACTAGTTAGGAACAGAAAGATAAACCCACAGCTTCAGCTACGCTGCCCTAGGAGTAACTATGCTGGGGGAAGTATGACAGCTTGAGCACTATCCTCTTCTTCTTCTGACTACTTATGCTATCAAACAATATTTATTTTTTGATTCCACTTGCAAACTGTTCACCGCCTTATTTTCTTTCTCTCACTCCTGAGGACCTGTGGACCCAGATGCCCCTCCCCTGGTGAAGTGGTCCCTGCCCTGTGTGGACGGTCCCTCATCTGCCTGAGGAGTGGCTCCAGTTCGCCTCAGTCGGTCCCTCTTCTGCCTGAAGAGTGGTTCCAGCTCGACTCCGACGGTCCCTCATCTGCCTGAAGAGTGGATCCAGCTCGACTCAGACGGTCCCTCATCTGCCTGAAGAGTGGGTCCAGCTCGACTCCGACGGTCCCTCATCTGCCTGAAGAGTGGGTCCAGCTCGCCTCAGACGGTCCCTCTTCTGAAGAGTGGGTCCAGTTCGCCTCAGTCGGTCCCTCATCTGCCTGAAGAGTGGGTCCAGCTCCAGTCTCCTCGTGTCCGTCTGTCCGTCTGTGAGAGTCGAATCTCTCCTTCACTGGAACTCCTCCAGGTTTCTACGCTTTTTTCCCAAAGAGGTTTTTTTTGTAGTTTTTCCTGGCCGAGAAGGAGAGTCTAAGGACAGAGGACCCTGGGACATCGTCCCTCGCCACCACAGACATTGTCTGACTCCATCGCCACCACAGACATTGTTGATTCATTTCTCCCTGTGGCCCTCAGAGGCAACTGTTGTGATTTTGGGCCTTACAAAAATAAATTGATTTGATTTTGATTTGAATATATTTACTGGTAGAATGCTTAATCTCACTAAATATATTAAAGCTGGTGTACCTGATGTTCAAACTGGCCAATTAGAAATAAGTATTTGAATGTAAGATGTTCCTACCTCTCACAAACCTCACTAGTTTTCACATTTATGACTTTTTTGGCCTCTAGCAAAGCTCAATAACAGCCTTTTCAGAGGGAACTGTGAAGGGTGGACCACCAAAGGACAGCCAATCAGCTCTCACCTCAAAGCGTCATACAGCAACACACATGGCTCAGTCTTACAAGTTTACAATTGATGATTTTATTCATTTGTTTCTAAATAAATGAAGACAATGGTGGGTACTTCAGGTTCAAGTTCAGTAAACTTAGATATACTTTGCTCCAGGCTCAAAATAGTTATTTTCTATAGTAGGTAAGTCCAAGAATGTTCCTTTTATCCCATGCATTATAACAGTTGAGAGGCTTACATTTCTGACATCAAAGAGGACAAATTGTGCGTCAACTTTAATGAGCTTTTAACCTTGTTCCAACGAGGGATGTCAAGATTGTGCGGTTAATTGATCGTGATTATTCGGGTCACAATATATTTGTAAGAAGCAAAGAAATAACAATCGTGACAACTTTAGAAGCAAGTATTTTTGAGCCTTTTCAACCTATAGTCCAAATAAATAGACCTCAATGTAAATAACTTTTTTAGCTAGTTCCATTTTCTGAAGCTGGTCATAAACTTGGGGAACAGCAACATGTTAAACCACAGGAATGAAAGAGAATTCAAAATGTCTCTGTTGTTTAGTCCCTGTCTCAATGATCGTGAATAATCTTTAAATCAGGATGTTGTTTTTTTTGCTCACAATAATTGTAACACTAAAATTTGATATTGTGACAAACCTAGTTACAACAGATTTTCCTCATCATTCATTTACTCAAAGTTGTATTTTGATCTTAATCTTATATTGCAGGAAAAGATTGTTACAGTCATTGGAAACAGTTATTTTTTTTTTACTGGCTCGCATCTGTGTCAATCTCAACCTATAAAAACAGTGCAGATTCACACCTGAATATTTTCTACAATGGAACACTCCTGGACGAATGAGGGATTACACAGACTTAATCTTGTATTGTCTGCAACTGAGGCTCGAGCACTTCCTGTACTTAGTTGTGATTATTTGGTTAGGGTTCTAAACTGTCACATAGACACGTTTCAAAATGAAAACATGTAAAGGATAATCTGCTGCTTGTTACGGTGAAATGTCACTATGAAGAGGCGGGCCTTATCAGTTCTGCAGTTTTGAACAGGAAGTCAATCGATCTGTTTCAATTACGAAGCTGTTTAAGATCAATATTGTGTTTTACAATAATACAAAGTACATGAAAAAAGTGTAATGACAAAAGCTGTAAGGCAAGACAGGGATTACAGTGGAGCCATCCAGAGCTCTTGCCTACATGTAGCTGACTTGTACTACAATCAGAACATATGCCGTGTACAGACTGTTACACAAAGTACCAGAGACAGACAGTCATTTAAGGACTTCACAGTGAGAACAGCGCTCACACTGCAAATTTACACCACCTTAAAACTAGAAAAATACACTTGTTTTAGGGGAAAATCTACTTGAATTAAGTGAAATTATCTGCCAGTGGGGTAAGTGAATTTTACTTATCAAGAATTCTTGAAATGAGACTTTTTTTCTAAGTGGGTATAACTCTTAAAATAAGCTAAAAACACTTATTCTAAGTAACAATCCAAATTAAATTATCTAAAATTAAGCATAAAACACTAATTGTAAGCAGCAAATTAAGGTAGAAAATCTTAAAACTAGAATATAAAGCTTATTATTAGTTTTATTTATACTTAATTTTAGCAAATAAATCTTAAATTCTTAATTTGCTTATTTCAAGAAAAAGTAAAAGAAACTCAAAATGAGTGTCAATATCTTTATTTTCTAAAATATTGTACACGTTGACAAAATCTTGAACAATCCAGTGCCATAGCTAAGTATAAAATTACATCTGTAATGGACACACAGATTTACTGTTGCAAAAACATTTTGTGGCACAAACATTCACAAAGCAAAGACCTTAAACTTGCTCACCTAAATCTTGCATGTGAACGCTTTTAGAACAAAGCTGCAATTTCAACAAATACAAAAAAACAATGAAGAGAAAAACAGACACTCTAAAATCCCCTTCCTCCATCTCCAAAATACAGCACTACTATCCAATGAAATCACACCACTCTGCCAGGGCTTTTTTGTATGAGGAGGTGGCGTCGCTCTCATGAATGGCATCCTGAAGTACTTCTGTCTGAATGACAGACAGTAAGGTTGCCACACATTTGGGGTACGTCAGATGGAAAGTGTAATAATAAGACATAAGATAAATTACCCCCTCAACAAGCTGTTCTTTATCTAATGTTGCAACTGGTGTATTGCCCACCGCAATGATGCACTTGCAACCATCAAAAAGTAGTACAGGACAGGAGAGAGTTCTCTTTTGTAGAAAAACATGGGTCTTCTGAAGGCTATTAAACAGAAAAACAAAACATTTTATCTGGGTGTTGTAAATGTCAACTGTTAGTGTGTTCTTAATGCAACTCTATAAAAAGCATTTTACCTTAAGGATGTGCAATAAAGCCTCACTGGCACACCCCATTTTTTTGGGCGGAAGCGCTGAAGAGGGAAAGAGTGCTGGTAGTGCCTTCACCAACGCAATGTGGGCATCAGCTGTAACAAAAACTAAAAATAAAATTCCATACAGTAAATTTGAGGTATAAATAAAGCCACTAATAAAACTTACTTTGTTCCATCATCATAGGTGGCTTCATTGCTTTTTTAGACACCCCATAAAAGTGGACTCTGGAGCAGAACTCCCCCCATCTCTGTCGAACTTGATCCAGGAATTTATCATTGGATGAGTCCAAAATCCTGCGTAGCTCACCCAAAACCTGAAATGAGAAAAGAAGATTATTTTGGTGCAACAGTAAAATCAAATCTGACTTATTATAACTTACATTATGAAGCTCCTTGAAACATGGATATGCTTCCAAGATTTGGGCAGCTCTGTTCTCCTCTCTGGTGGCATTTGAGTCAATGTATGCCCTTCTGGCCTGAAACTCAAGATCCAATAACTGGGACACCGCATCTTGGTTTGGCTTTCTATACATTTCTTGGAGTGTTTTGTAGTGCCTGACTTGTATCAGCAGACTATCCTCTTCCACTAAAATGGAAAAATCAAAGAACATTTCAGTCAACTATTATTTTAATTTACTATTGAAAGCTGATAGGACTTGTTAAAAATGTAATAAAATGATAAAATATCCTCCACTGCAAGAATTTAGGGCGGAAGTTTGCGCAGTAAATTAGCCAAAGAACTGACTTCAGGTTTTACCTTACTGATATGGTTTGACAAGAATGCATTTTGAGTTATCCAAATATGGTCAAATAATGCTTATCAAGAAAATATTGTTTAACAGATTTTGTGTATGGAGTATGTTACATACTGTAGGGTACTTATATGAATTTGAATTAAAAGCATCATCAGAATTGCTGGCTGGTGAAAGCAGAATGGTTGATGCCCCACTGGTCGTCCCACTGGAATCAGCATCATAATCTGCCTTTTCCTCATTTAATTCTTTGTCACTCAAGAAGTCAATCCGCCTTTTCTTTGGCCGGCCTCTCTCAGGTGTCGGATCCTGCTTTTTAACTGGGGATTTTATATTTTGCAATCTTTTTAGCAGGTAGGCATTAATGCTCCCCTGGAAACAAATTGTAAATTATTTTCATGGTTGCACCAAAAAGAACAACATTTAGTCTAAAAAGCAAAAACAAAAAGAATCATACATACATATTTTGTGCAGTCATCCTTGTCTATTGTATTCCACGATTCTTTTAGCCATTGCAGTGACATCGGTTTTGGAGGGATATTGGACCATTTGACCGGGGCTTGCTCTAAGTAGAGACACCATACTTGTAATGGTCTTCCTCACCAGCCTGCATCTTAACTCTTTAGACATGATACACTCTTCCGTGCCATGTCACAGTAGTTCTTTCGGCACTGCTCCAATTCAGTATCGGTGTAGACCACATATTCCGGTGGACAGGGGAGCTGCAGGGTCTTCAATGGGGTTGTATTGGGAGAAGCAGTGGTCTGAGGGATAATCGAAGCCTGCTTTGCAGTAACAGTATGGTCTTGCTGTGTTACAGAAATAAACAAACAATGAACTGCAAGTACTAAACATAATGCACATTTGTAGAACCAAATGTTTTAACAAAATAATAAATACCTCTGGATTGAATAATGACCACAATTGTTTCCTTCTTCTGAAATGCTCTGGCCCAAGCAAAAGGTCCCTCAGATCATCACGACTCAGTGTTGAAAGCAAGCTCTCATCAATGTTGGCAGCTAATTACGACAAAAAGACAACATACATTGTTCATACAATGTAGAGCATGTAGACACCAAGACAATATACTTTACGTTACCTTTTAAGATAGATACTGTGACATCATCCAGTTTCTCCCTGGCTTTATCACAGGTCAAACAAATTAAATGAATCATGAGTATTACTATAGAAAACATTAATGCTAAATTAATTAAATTAAGTTAGTTCAATTACCAAAGTAAACTAACAACTTAAAATAAATCTAAAGATTGGCCACCAAGTAATACAATTTCTGACAAAGTCCAAATATCTAAAATGCTTTTTATTTGAGTCATTAGTTTCAGCTACATGATATAAGCAACGTTTTGAAGACTTGAGTAGCATGCCAAGAAATAACCCCACCAACGTTTCAAATAAAATGAAAGAGTAAATTTTATTTTCTTTAAACACATTGAAAATTTCACTCCTGTATTATACCTAATTTATACAAATGTGCTGTGTGGACACTCTGTGGTCCAATGTGGCGCCAACGCAGCTAGCTAAGTGCAATAGTTGCTAAGCTAACTAGCATCTGTAAGCCTTCTACATTAGCCACAATTTATGCTTAAAAATTCTTGTATTGCAGCTCTACCCATGATTTGACCAAAATTGTATCACTTTTCAATTCTTGCAAAGCATTAGTTATTTGACTAATATAAAAGAGAAATACAAAAACCTTACCTCGCGTTCTCAAATCGACCATTTTTTTCTCGACTGACTGATGACGCAAGATGCGCAAGATCCATGCGCAGATCGCTCTGGGTCACAACCATTTGGAAATGGCCATGGGGGTGTAACATTGATTTTGTACAAATTCATACCACCTTGCAATTTACGAATACTCCAAAAATATACATGCAATTTTTATAATATTATATGGGACGTACAATATATAAAACATGGTAACAATACTGCATTACTAAATAAACTTTATTGAGTGGCCTTGACCAAGTCAAAGTCATCGCTTCCGCTTGATCCCGCCGGAATGTTCCACTGACAAAATGTACTAAATAAACTAAATTAATCTATGTCGTTGTTTCATTTTTTATAAAACATGCTTGATATACATATTTATGTTTTTTCTGTCGTTTATTTTGTATGCGCTTTCGGGTCACTGTTGTTCATTATTTCCCCTTCTTATTTTAATAATCCCACGTTGTTTGTTGGTATTGTCCAAACCCAGCGCGGCAGATTATTCTCCATTCAAACAAATTTGAGAAGAAGACACGACAGATTTATCTACAAAAGTGATTTTCTGCTTTTGGGATATCATGGCCTGTTGGAGGTGTGTGTCCCTTTTAAGTCATATTAATACTGCACATGGTCGGAGCCCAGACTTCCGCGTCATTTGTGGAGTGGATGGATGCGCCGAGGAATATCGTGTTTTCAAATCCTTTTATTACCATCTCCGACGCACGCATTCGCATTATTTAGCTACTGGGAACCCTCCAAGAGGATGGCTGACCACCACATCCAACGCAGCTGCCATAGGACGAGAAAACTTTGGTACAGTTGTTTTTTCAGACTGCACCGAAACAAGGTCCGGGGCGGAGCAGGTGCGCGCTGTACCCGGAGCGGACACGCCATCTACCGCGTCTGCTTCATCTGCAACGCTGGAGCAACAGGAGCCACCGGGAAGTTTTGTGGAGGTGGAAGATCAATGTCAGAATCAGGTAATGTAACGATTTATGATTTTATGATTACTTTATTCGTGATGCGCAATAAGGAGTACAGTTGTTCCGTTATTTCGAGTCGAGACGCTTTAGTAAATAAATGTCTTTGCGTAACAATTCTCCTGGAGACCCCCAAAACGGGCTATTTGTATGAAATCTAGCCTACATGTTTGCATTGGTACGTATGCTGTGTTTGTCACTGCGCACAGAGTGCTCTGGCCTGCGATGAGCCTCAGATCTGTAAGCGCTCCTGAGGTGAGAGAGTCCTTTGCCTTTAGTGGCCTTATTATAGTGGCCTTATTAATGGTCTAGAGAGGTGCACCATCAACACGGTGTTGGTTGGGCGTGCAGTGCATGGTTACCATGGTTACCCAGTGCTCATAGAACTTTTTTCCATCTCCTCTTAACGTTGCGTGCGTCAGGTACAGGTTCTTGCATGAACAAATTGACAAAATTAAAATATTGGCTTTGGTTGATTGAGGTTTTACAGAATAGTAATGCTGGACTAACTATAATACTTTTTTCCCGTTCTGTAGAGTGGAAGAGCAACTATGGATCTTGCCAGATGTGCTGCTGCATTTGCTATTGGTGTGCGGGAGCAATGCCACCTATCTCAGGTAAGATTTGTTTTTATTTTTTTACCAGGCATATTTGGAGTCATGTCAATGTGATGTAAAAACATAAAAACATGGCCATTCTTATATTTTGATACTAGCATGGCAGGTATAAAAAATGTGGTTATGCATAGTTCCACAGAAATTAAAGTAGAGTCAAGTTCAGAACAAAAGTAGGACAATGTGCAATAGTCAGAATAAATTACCTAGGTAAATATTTTGCGATCTTACGATCAGATTTTTACACACGCAGGTAAAAAATCTGGTTTTAATAATTCAAATTGTATATCTTGCCAATACATCTATAGCTGCTGCTAGTTAATTTTTTTAGTTCATTTGTTTGGCCTATATTGGTGAAAAGATGAAGAACACGCTTTATCATTTTTATACTAAACAAAGAGAGTATATTATTAAAATGTATTAATTCATTTGATGAAGGATATTTTGTTGTCTACCTTGTTATGTTTTTTTTTTATTGAGATGTTATGTTTGTTTTTTAAGATTATTTTTTTCAATGATTGTATGTTTTTCAGAGAAGCGTTAACAACATTGTCTCAGGCGTCCAGCAGTATCAAGTGGCACTTCTAAGTTCCCTAAGAGAGAACATCAGGACTGTCTTTGAAAGACATTCCAACATTGAACATTTACAAGAAGAGGTTCTATCAACACTGGATCACTTTCAAGATCCTTTTGCCGTATTTTCCACAGCGAACATGCAGGACAGAGCAATGCAGGAGCTTTGTAACCCTGTCACACCTGAGGAGATTATCATTTCCAAGTATGCCTGCAGAGTTAAAAAGGGAGAATCAAGGGTTCTTGCAATCAAAAACAAGTGTTTCTACTATGTCCCGCTTATTGAAAGTCTTAAACAGCTGTTGTCTAACTCAAAAATATTTGAAATGCTCAACACCAGTCCACAAAGTTGCCCCAAAGACAGTTTTGTATATGACATTAATGATGGAAGCATTTTCAAAACCCATCCATTGTTTTCTAAAAAGAAATCTGCTTTACAAGTGATACTGTACTCAGATGAGATTGAAATTTGTAATCCACTGGACTCACATGCAGCAGTAAATAAATTACTAATGTTTTATTACACTTTAGGCAACATAGACCCAAAGTTTAGGTCAAAGCTTGCATCAATCCGACTCCTTGCAATAGCGAAGGCAAAGGACATTGATGAGTGCGGGGTAGATGTTATATTAACTAGAATAGACCAGGATTTGAAGTTGCTGTACAATGGAATAAATATTGATACTGTGAATGGGCAATTTCACCTAACTGGTGCAGTTGACGCTGTGTGCGGTGACACACTTGCCCAGCATGAGCTTGCAGGTTTTAAGGAAGGAGTTGGTTTTGCATACAGCAAATGTTGTCATTGTGAGTGTATGTTTGATGAAATGCAAACAAACTTTAATGAAAGGAGCGTCACTAAAAGGACAATGGACCGACACATTAGGCAGTGCATCGAAATCGAAAGGGCTAGCACTGAATTCTTAAAATCCTCCCTCAAAACTATGGCATAAACCGACAAAGCAAGTTGGTTGATTTTCCAGGTTTTAATCTAATAGAGCAAATGCCACAGAATATTATGCACATTATGCTTGAAGGTGTAGCACCTATGGAAATTAAGTGTGTGTTGAAATACCTTATTCTCTCTGGAAAGTTGGAGTTGGACATGTTTAATGCAGCGATGCAGACATTTCCTTTTTCTTCAGTAGACGTGCGTGATAAGTCCTCCAATAAGTGTTGCTACATTAGCCTCAAATGACAATAAACTCAAACAATCATCTGGGCAAATGCTGATATTGATAAAGATTTTGCCATTCCTCTTGGACAGTGTAGAGAAAAATCCCCATGTCCGTTTTATTTTGGATTTAATTGAAATTGTAAAAATACTTTTTGCCCATGTTGTGTCTGTACAAACTGTGTTAAAACTGAAACAAATGATAGAAGATCATCTCAAGCTATTTAGACAACTCTTCCCAGAAAATAATATAATCCCAAAGCAACATTACATGCTGCATCTACCTTCTCAGATGATGTCTCTGGGACCTGTTATAAGGCATATGTGCATGAGATTTGAGTCTAAACACTGTTTCTTTAAACAATGGTCTTCCAAACTGAACTTTAAGAATGTGTGTAAGTCCCTTGTAAATCACAATCAGTTATTGGAATGTTGTCAAAATGAAGCAGGCACTGAGCACCCGATTTTTTTACATGAGAAAGAATTGGGTCCTGTTTCAGAAGTTGCTAATATTGA
The DNA here is from genome assembly GCF_026437365.1 of Eucyclogobius newberryi. Taxonomy (NCBI): domain Eukaryota; kingdom Metazoa; phylum Chordata; class Actinopteri; order Gobiiformes; family Gobiidae; genus Eucyclogobius; species Eucyclogobius newberryi. Next base: position 21,004,686 of record NW_027315779.1, on the reverse strand, counting down.
ACATGTCAGAACAAAAGTTAGAGATTTCTTAGGGATGGACAATGTACAACATGCAGTGAGGGTGAAGTGGCTTGTTCTGTATGGTAACAAATACATTTGTGATAGGTCTCTGATAATCATCTCTGCAAATGGTTCAATTCCCACCTTTGGGCTTGTAAAAAATATTTTCATTGTTAACTGTGCGTTATATTGCTTTGAATACCAGGTTTATGAAACAATGGGTTTAAACAGAGATTTTCTTGCATATGAAATTGCTGTACCTAACCTTGCGCAAGCAACAGAACTGACAGATGTTGAAAAACTTCTTGACTATACATCATATTATCCAATCAATTTCAACAGCTGTGTGTACGTTATGACAAAATATAACCTTGAAGATGTCATTGTAGTAAAAACTAAAGATGATTTGGATATTGTAAGGGTTCTGTTTATTACCTTATTTGTAGTGGTTTTGAAATTATGTGCCTAAGCATTCAATAAATGCATATTAAAATGTTATGGATGTCACATTCTTATTTTTAGGAGAAAAAAAAATATTGTACCTAAAATATTCTTGTTTTAAGAAAGGCTCCTATTTTTAACGTCTGAAAACTTGTTCTGCTTGTTTTGCATGTATTCTTACTAGATTATAGATTTAAAAACTAAATAAGAAAAAATATATATATTTTCTTGAAATAAGCTTAATAATCTTACACATTTTGCGTTTAATGAGTGAAAAATTCTCAAAACAAGATAAGTAAGCTTTTTTATCTAGATTTAAGTGAATTAATCTTAGTTAGTTTTATGAAATTTGCAGTGCAGTGGTGTCCTGAGGTGACTCCCAGGCAGAACTCGCAGCACACTCAGGCACATAAACCTCTCTTTCAACTTGTATTCTTTACCCAAATGTTTTAATGTCCGTCTGTTATATGGTTTTACATCATGCAATTATATTTAACCAATGTTAGAGTCCATGTATCATTTAAGAGGATTGTAGTAAGGGTTGACCTGAGGGAACTGCCTGAATCTCCACTACAACTTAGATACAGATACAGGATCACTGCGCAGAGAATCACTAGAGCCATAAGACTGTGAGGATCCTGCCAGAAAAACTACTTTGGTCAAAATGTTCTGTACTACAAGGGCTGTGGTCAGTGGAACAAACTGCCGACTTTTATGCAAAATTCACAACATTCCTTCACAACATTCAAAAGTCACTTAAACACAATACAGACACGGTACGTACAATAAATATAGCTCTTTGAGGTACGTGCAATACATGTGCAATACAATACAATAGGGCATGATCATTTTGACTTGTAATGGTGTATACTGAAAATAAATGATTGATTAGATGTGATGTGTGAACATTTCTGTCTGATCAATCCTGAGTTTGTGGAAGTGAATTGCTCCTGTCTTTCCCTGTAATGTGTCCACTCCTCGACTTTACAAGTGCGTTTCCTGTGGAGTTATTGTCTGAGTCCTAGAGTCTGCTCAGCTTCTGTGTGAGGGAGAAACATGGACAATTCAATGTCAGGTAGACTGAATAATAAATCATTACAAAAGAATGAGTGAGCCCTCCAGGACACATCACATTTAGATCAGAATCCTCTGGAGTTTGTCACAAGGGTTTGACTATTTTTTACATCAAATTGGTATTTCCCCCCCTCAAAAATCTGTGTGCACATTAGGTGAGGTGTAAGAGATAATAGATAAATAAATACAGTCTTGGCTACTTATAATATATATCATTATAAACTGTATATATTAACAAATTGTATGCATGAAAAATGTGGGTGAAAACTGCACTGTACATTTTTGGGTAAAAGGTCTGACTCTTGCTTGTTTCCATAGAGATGTTATTGCTTTGTCTTCAATGCTCCTCTGTGTGCTGCCAGGTGGTTGAGTGGTTAAGGCGGCAGCACATATACCAGGCGCAGTGCAGTCATTAATCCATTTTAATGCTCTTTTTTGTGCTGTTTCTTGAAAACCACGCATTCTTACTGTGTGTGGGGTCATCTCTCCACAGATCTGACCTGTAACTGCCTTGTGGCATCACCTGCTAATGTTTAACGCTATACTGTGGAACTATTTTGGCAAACCACTAAAATTGCCATACAAGGAGGTGGCGGACCATTCTCCAGAAAATTGCCATAGTGCAGCTTTGAATTAAAAAAAACTACGACTCCCCCCTTGCTCTCGTCTGAATAAATGAATAAATGTTTCAGTGAAATCTTCTCTGTGTCTAGTTGAAACTGCATAAGCTCCAAAATGCTGAAATTCCTTCATATCTTTCACAGATCTTTTACACTTCCCTGAGATCCCGGCTCGCTGTTCTAACTGTTCATTCACGCGTTGGCAGCAGCTGAGCGTCGTCGACCTTACAAGGCAGACGGAGGGATCACTTCAAGTGGCGCAATTAGACGAACAGCGGGATATAGATTTCCTTTGGCTGAGAAAACTATGGTGGGGAATTCTAAAGTGCATGAATAATGATATGCTTGCTGTATTTAAGTGCGACCTGTCATTATATTGTTATATGGAATGATGGCCTCACTGTGGCAGAAATCTATTGACTATATTAAAAAAAAATGTCGTCTTGTGGTGTCACCTGTTTGTCTCCATGATAACAGAGGACGAGTCAGCTGCTTTAACATATGGCATTAGTGAAGGGTTCAGTCGGTATATTTAGAGCAGTTTTAACAGTTATGTAAGAAGTACTTAAAATTCCAAACTCAAAACACTGTGGCCAACTGCTCTTGATCTGAAGAAGGTCCTCTGACATACACATAACTCTGGCATGAGGTGTATGTCGTGTAGCATAGTAACGGTATAGACTAACCGTGTCCTTCCTGGTTATTATGACTGGAGGTGAATGTGTGGGTGACGATGGCTATAGGGCGTATAAGACCTTGTACAGAGTCGCACAGAGTCGTACAAGAAAGAAACAAAGAGAGAGAATGAGAAAGTGAGGGAGGGGAGAGGGAGGGGAGTGTGGAGGTCTTAGGATGCAGCTGTGATAACATTACCAAGAGATCAGCGCTGGATGGATTAAGATCAGACAGATTATAGTGTGATTAGACAGACAAGTACTATTATCTTTGATAAAACAGGCCACTTGGCACAGTCATCCAAGGATCATTTTTTAGCAATTATGAGAGGACACAAGTGATTATTGATGGTTCTTGAAGGATATCAGTCCAAACGAAATACAGGAACTGACTGTTTGTGACACTGGTGATTAGTGACAAGTATTTCTGACTTGATGAATGTGCAAAAAAACAAAAAAACATAGCAATTTCCATAGGGACACTGATATTATACTGTATGTAATGAATGACTGAAAGGCTTAACCACTTTATAGCCAGCTCTACGAGTTATAAAAATAAATAAAATACAATTCTCCACTTCCATAAATAGATGTATTTATTTTTTCCAGCCTTTACCAGTACTAACTTTTACAAACTCTAATGTTTCTAGCCCACAACCCAAGTGGTACATTCTCAGGTCTCATCTTCGTAGCTATATATTTAAAAGTCACATTTGGTATTATTCACGTCCGCCTCACACTTTTATATGCCAGTCATGCACCTTGTTATATTCACATACATTTCTTTCCTCCAGACAAACAGGCAGAGGTGAGGATTTCCTATTTCCCTTCCGATTGTGAAGCCGTGCTCTGAGATGACAGCGTGCCAGAAACGTCCCGTACAGCTCCATGTCCTTGAGCCCGGCAGACACAAACACCACTCGGATGGTATCATTTTGTCTGGGGTAAAGACAACATGTAACGCAGGAGCTAGTTCTCTGTGTACGTGACCGTCCTGTTGTTTATGGTCCTTGAGCAATGGTGCAGTGGTGTTCTTAAGACCACATCCTCAGAGCGGAGGGAAGGAGAAAAGTAAAAGAACAATTGAAATGTGGGACAAAGGATTTCCGTCAGGCAGAGCTGGACGTCTATGATTCTTTTTTTCCTCCTCTTTTATATGGACAAAACTGATTTATACAACTATCAGGTGGATTAATATGCATACATCTGTTAACACTAGAGGCAAAGTGGTTTAAGAATATAGTCCAAGGACACAATATCAGTATGCATTAGGAACAGCAGGGAATAAAATTCATATCAACAGTTGACAATAAAAAAGATTTGTCTGTGCACATTTTCTCTGATCTTGTCTATTTTAGAAGGCTATTGTCTAAACTCTAATATTAATCCTAGTTATTTGTTTGTTTCTTGGGTAATTATTAGAAAAATCTATATTTATGACACACATAATCTTAATAAGATGAATCATATCCACTCGGCCCTTTCCTTCCTTCTTGCTGTATAAAAGACCATAGCTGCCATTGTATCTTTGAACTTTTTTATATTGACCTGTCATGTGTAAAGCTGTTCCCTTGATCAAGACATTAAATTGTCAATATATATATTTAGTTTTGCTTTTTAATCATTTTAGTTGAACACATTCATTTTTCTATCTACAATTAAAGGAGAAACAGATCAAATTAAGATTATGTACGGATTTAAAGCATGACATGGGGAGAGAGGGAGTGGAAACATTCGGCAAACAATCAAGGCCAGGAAACGAACTCAATGTGGTAACTACATAAGTACAACACCACAAACCAATACACCACCGGCAAACACAGCTCTGTTTTGTTCCAATAAAAATGTTATGACGTATCAGACATGATGTAACACAATATTACCCAGTGATAATGTTATGGCAACTGCTACATGTGCATTGGATCAGAAAAAAAAAAGATCTGGCTTTTTATAAAAGAGCATACGAAAACTAAAGGATTCGTCAAGAATGAAGAAAATTGTACGATATCGTAACCAAGCTGCTGTCAAACGATCCCGTCATTACAATTATCCTGCCAGGCATTTCCCAGCCTGTCGGATGTGTCAAGCCTTTGCCCCGCTCTCATCCCCACACATCACCTTTTTACGGCGATGGAGAGCGCTAGCAAATAGTGTGTGCATATTTTTGGTTAAGGGATGCGCCGCCATGCTAATGTAACAAACCGTGTCAAGGGAAGATAGTAACAGAGTGACATGGGGGGAATACATGCAGAAAAGAGGCCAGAAGGCTGCTCAGCATAACAAAGAGCATGTGTGTTTGTTGGTGGATGTTGCATCACTTTGAAAACCAAGAAGGAGCCAAGAAGAAAGGCTGTCAAAACTACAGGAATTAAAGACCGTCACATATTTATGGAGCTAATACGAATGCTGGAATGAGACCAGATCATGTATGTGAAACAGCATGGAAAGGTTTACGCACAGTGGTGTTAAGTTTACAGTTTATGCAGCTTAAAATACAAATCTACGCATATTCAAGACAAAAATGGAAGGTGTCATAATGTTTGCTGATTTACAACATGAATTTTCAAAAAGTTGTTTTGATGTCAAATGTAAGAGGAGAAATGGTTATAGCTACAGAAAGCTGTGAGGAAGTAATTCAGATAAATCAGTTTGTGAACATGAATTGCAAAATTGTAAATGCAAATTGCTTGGCTAATGTTTGCTGTCAATTTTGTCAACACACAGCAGTTCAATCAGTATTTACTTCGGTTGTGTCCTTGGGAAAGACACGTCACCCATTTTGCTTCTGATTGTGGAGTTTACCACAAAATTGAGATTCAATGGTTTCAGAAATGCATCATATATTTGGTCAAAAATAATAGCACATCGTCCACATAGCAGGTAATTTTATATTTCAGTTATATATCAGTTGACGGTTTTATATACAGGGCTAATGGTTCAAAGTACAAAGCAAACAAAAGGGGAGACAAAGCACAACCTTGTCTCACTCCTCTAGATCCAATTGTTTTACCAGTGGTGGAAGAAGTACTCAATTATGTTTAATATGTAAATAAATGTAAATAAAAGTACAGCTACAGGGGGTATCGAACTACTTGCTTAAAAATGTTCTTTTAGAGTAAAACATATAGGTATTCCATTCATATTTTTTTCATGAATTGATTCAAATTGTGCTGATTTTTGTTTGTTCTGCTGTTTTTATTTGTATATTTTTGTTTGCTCAAAGTTGGAATGTCAAATCAAACTATGAATTTGCTAAAACATAAACCCTCAGCCATTTCACGCTGTCTCAAACACTAAAGAAACACTTTTTACTTGTACTTGTGCTGTAAAATGCACTTTTGAAATAACAAAAATAGGAACCCCCTGTTTATATTCTCTTATTTGGACCATTCTCTGTAAAAATGCTGGACGGAAAACCAAGATGATATAATATGACAACAAAATACGATAGAGGATAACGCCTCGTCTGATTTTATTTGTAGACCCAGTGTTTTCTATCAAAACGAAGCCTTCCACAGTTTGAGAGACACCACATGAAGACCCTCTGCTGCGAATGCCCTGGCCAGGCTAAACATGTGTCAAATGGAATCCTTGTGCTGAGCTCATAGTTGGACCAGTGTCAGAGTCCTGCTGCGAGCTGAACACAGGGCTGTCTGTTGGCTCTGTCTATTCTCTGCACTGACCCCTGCGCTGATGGGGTCACACCCACCAGTGCTCAGAAAAAGGAAAAGAACTTGAACCTTTGCACTGACATTATAAGATAAACTCAATAAAATGCAGGAAATCCGAGATGAGAGGAGCAGCTGGAGACGTAAAGGAAAAAAAATGCCCAAGCGTATTCCATAACCAGGAAATAAATGTTTCCAATAACTAAATCAAAGCCTCTGCTGTTTTGTAAGTCCTGTAAATACACAGCAATGTCAATGGACTAAACCTGTAGCACATGTGCAATCAGGAAGACTTCCAGCAAGTTCCTGATACTCACTGATCTCACGCATCTGACTAGTGCCAATATTATCAATGATGTCAAGCTCCATGTGACTTCAATTGGAGTAATATGTAACAGGAGCAGAGCTAATCGGGACTAGTTAAAAACAAAATGGTTAGTCGCATTGTGATGGAGTCTTAGCCAGGGCCAAAAAACTAGCGAGTTGTTTGCCGGTTGTTTAGGTTAGTCCTGATTCTCGAAAACATGTCATGAGATAATCATAAAAAGATGGATTGATGAATTAAACAGTTTGGTATTCGTGTAGCACCGTAAACATGTTTTTTTTTATGGATTACAATGACTCTGATCCAGGTTGTGCCACCATATGATGTTAGCATATGTAGATAAATTGTGACCAGGTGTCTCCTCAAAGAACCAGCTGCTGGGATAAGTTATGATGCTGCATACGGTTCTGCGCTTCGTAACGATAAAAATATCCAAAATGGTGACTCCACGTTGGTGCCTGTTAGTTAGAATAGAGAGATATGAGATTTATAACCCATGAAGACTTCACCAAATGTAACGCTGGACACTGTAGCTCGCACTCTGCTTTCTTCCTCCCACTCTTTGTCTCTATGTCTCTAGAATCCTTAAAACGAAGGTCCCAGTGGGATCTTTTCCATAAGCCTAACTCGATCAAATCAGGGAGTTTGTCCTGCACAAAACGCTCCACTGGAACTAAAAAGATTCAGTAACCAGCGAAACGAGATTACGTTCTCATTGTTGGATGATAGGACAAGTTTGTACACAGTTGCCTCTGCAGCTTTTTCCTGGTTCCACATTTCTACACAACTGCAGTCCGTGTGATATATTGCACATGTGATGCAATGTGGCTGAAACAAGCTTCTAATGCTGCAACACTTTGAGTATAAGGCCCCATAAGGTTTGCTTTGTCAGGCCTTTTTGCTTTTCTGCACTTACAAGCTGATTTTGGGTGATAACATTCTCCCTGTGCTTATTTTGTGATCATATTCTACCATTATATTGGTCTATCCACCACTGTACAAGGCACCCGAGGATAATATTTTATAAAAGCATGCTGACTTCTCTTTATTGTCCTGTAAACGTTGACACTGGCTGTTTTTTATGTGGAATATGAAGTGTCAAAGCCATCGCTGACAGTGAGATACAGCTCGGTTTTCCCTCTGTCATTGAACTGACTTTTAATAAAAACACGTTCGGCTCATGGCAGGTTAGCACAACTCCATAATCCCATTTGCAGTTTGTGCCTGAATGAATGCACTGTGCACTGTTCTGAAAGCTCCTCGATGAAACAAGTCCTCAAAGTCAAATCACCGTTTCAAGTCCCAGCAGCGAACAATACAAAATGTCCCAAATGTCAAACAAAAGCGTTTTAATCAATTTGATTTATAACCAATAGTGAGTTCATTTGTTTGGGTAAATAGTGAGTGACTGAGTGCCAACAAGAACAGTTTATACACTTGGATATTATTCACTTGCTTGTTTCCATTGCAATAGATCTCCATAGAGACAAGAGTGATGAACCCTCCACCAAAAAAGTGACATAGTGCGCCTTTAGGTCATTACATTATACCACTGGGTTTCACTGTATGCATTTTAAAATAGCCTTAATTTAGCTGTAACTTATCTCCGTCAATTACAAGGTGTTTAGTATTGATCTATAACATAAGTAAATCATCAGCACTTGAGCCTCAGTTGCAGAACAATACAAGAACATGCAGAAATCAATAATACAAGTTAATACAAATTTGGGTAAAATAACAAGGTTAAAAGTGTATTCTGCATAATATGTCCTTAACTAAGACCATGTATGTTTCATGGGTCACAACAGCATCAGTAATAGAAGTAATACAGACTTGCATTCAATCCCATGACTCCAGGCTAAGTGGCTGTTATTATGTTGTGTATGAAAAGGGTGACAGTGATGAAGAGCACTCACTTGAGGCGGCGAATAAATATGTCAACGATATGTGGGAATACTCTGGTAGCAGTATGTTTTATTTAGTTGACACATCTCAGTGCATAACATTAAGGCATAATTAATTTCCCTGTCACAGTTCAATGTTGTTGTAATCAGAATCTAGGACGGTCATTTCACAGCAAGGTAATGAACCCAAAACAGCGCCAATTCTACTAATGGCAGTGGGTGACCTCAGAATGAGCCGTGTCTTGTTTTTAATGACATTTCCTGTACTTTGCGTGGGGATATGATCAGTGGATCAGGACCTGAGTGAATCATCAGGGAGAATAGGGAGGAGATAGTGAAAGCCACGGCCCTGGGCAGATGTCTATCAGACAGTCATGAATACCAAACACCTGCAGAGCTCCAGGTGAGGCGTCTGCACCACACGCTTTTCACAGCAGCAGCAGCAGCAGCAGCAGCAGCAGCAGCAGCAGCAGCAGCAGCAGCAGCAGCAGCAGCAGCAGCAGCAGCAGAGCTAAATGAGGCTGTTGTAATAATATATGATTTAGGAGAATTTGTACTAAAGCTGAGGAGCAAATACTATAAGAGAATGATAACCATATACTGAGAAAGGTTGAATTCTCACCATTATCAAATCTGCTCTTATCTAAGACTGCAATTAAATAATTATAACAACATATTCTGTCTTGTTTTGTATACCTCTATGAACAAGTTCTGAAATTAATTGTATGTATTAGTTAGGCAGCCGTGTTTATAATGCACTCTTTGAACAGAAACTACCGGAAAAATCACAATGAATCCCATGGTAATTCACAATTATGAGCAAAATAGATTAGCCCTAAACCAAACAACCAACTCATGAGTTTCAGCTTCCTGTCAAAAGGCACCATTATGAGGACTTTTGGACATTTTGAACTGTGAATTGACGTGGCAATGATCCTATTTCCTCTGAAAACTGTTCTTTCTCAACTCATCGATCATAAATTCACTCGCTCTATGATCTTGTTATTTCAGCTATTTTTCACAATGTGTCTCTGTTCACAAACCAGAAGTCTCCTTATCCATCTTATCCTCCAACAAATACCAGTTTTGATATGTAAACTCTGACTCCTAAAAATTCTTACTTGGAAAACACTAGCAACATTTCAGAACCTTGACCTACAACAATCTAACATGTATGTGCCCTGAGTTTGGATCAAGTTTAAAATATTGATAGTATTACTGTTATTTTCCATTTAGTTGCTCTGGACTGTCTACAGTCTGTGAACGTGCTCCTGCGCAGCCTCTGCAGTTATAAATGCATTGTTGTGCTAATGTGGCCAGCGTCTACATGGAACTGAGGATAACAAAAGCAGAAATTCACTTTAAAAAGTTACAAGTGGAATAACTCTGTCCGGTTGGAAATAAATAAACGTAATTGGATGCACATTTAAGCCTTTTTCTGTTTTGTAATATTAGATTTGCGTCGTTATAGTGCACAAACTGTCATGTATTGGTCATCGTTTTTACGTCTCTCCAAAGTCTGAGTTCCGACCTCCGAGGACAAATGGAACAAAGCATCAGATTCAGCCTTACAATTTTGAGATTTTATTCAGGAGTTTCAGCTTCCTCTCTGAATTATTGCATGCATCAAACGGTTCTTCAGTTGCGTCCATTTGCCCAACACCAAAATGAAGTTTGTTCTTTTAATCACATGCAGTAGAAACAGTGCTCCGCCAGATCACACTGCAGAATATTGATTTGTTGTTGCTTATGGGAACTCTTCATGAATTATTGATAAGGCCTCTCCTTCCTCTGGGGTATTTGCGTTTTGCTTGTCATTTAATGAGACATTCAGGCTTTAATATTCTAAGTGATGGATGATGTGTCACATTCCACTTCCTGAGTCACTCACTTTGCATCGATAGAGAATATTTGGGGTCCCTGTTGCGCATATACAATACACAGTGATAAAAAATATATATTGGCCAGGGAGAAATAACCTAAAGCGAAGTAAGAGACTATAAATCACCGCTGCACCGCCCGGAGCTTGGACCACATCCATACCACACTTAAACACTCAAAGATAAATAGTTCGCCACGGCTAAACATGGCGAGCACCTTGGGGAACTATTTGCTGAAGATTCTCTCCACTTTCCTTTTTATCTCCCGGAGCATCAACACACGGCACCAGCTAAAATATTCCCCCCATCTCTTGTGGGGAGAAGGCTGCGTTATCCACCTGCACGGTATCCTTGGAAACACATTAAAACCCCCACATTTTTAAAGCGGCTTCCTGGAGATCACTCGTCGCTGCCTCTCTGTGAATCCTCCTCCTGATCTATGCGCCGCGAGGCTTTACCCCCCGACTGTACACAGCGCCAAACCCCCAAAACAACCGAGAGAGGAAAACACTCAACTGTCACACCAAATAAAAAGAACTGCTCCCGGGCTGGAGGAGAAAAGCTAAGCGCCTCGTTTTGCTTCTGCTATCTGCTGTCTTAACATCCATGCAGACATGTGACGCTTTAGTGTGTAGTGGAGAATGTGTCATTGTCACAACTGTCAGTCATGTGGAGCAGGCAGCAGGCTCTGACAGATTAATGGACAACTGTAAAGAGAGGCTTTTTCCTGGGAGAGATTGAAATAGTTCAGCACGGCTAGTTTGAGAATTAAGAGCAACAAAGTGGAACAGATTGTAAGAAAATGCCACATTGTGAAAATGACGTGTAGAGCACATTTGGACAGACGTGGTAGTTTGATTAAAACCTCACAGCTGGATAAGGTTGTGTATCTAAGTTGTATTTAGCGATGTTATGCAGTGAAAACTGGATACTATGGCAACTTGGCATTTGTAAAATGAAAGAGCCCATAACTGAACATAAGTCATTGATTTATGTTTCAGTGTTTTCAGTTGTAGCTCTCATCTTTAACTGATTTTAATTCCTTTCATCACTTTTAGGTTCTCCAGTGTTTTCTCAGTGGAGCCCATACCAGGAGCCCATACCAGGGGCCCATACCAGGAGCCCATACCAGGAGCCCATACCAGGAGCTCATACCAGGAGCTCATACCAGGAGCTCATACCAGGAGCTCATACCAGGAGCCCATACCAGGAGCCCATACCAGGGGCCCATACCAGGAGCTCATACCAGGAGCCCATACCAGGAGCCCATACCAGGAGCCCATACCAGGAGCCCATACCAGGAGCTCATACCAGGAGCTCATACCAGGAGCCCATACCAGGAGCTCATACCAGGAGCCCATACCAGGAGCTCATACCAGGAGCCCATACCAGGAGCCCATACCAGGAGCCCATACCAGGAGCTCATACCAGGAGCTCATACCAGGAGCCCATACCAGGAGCCCATACCAGGAGCCCATACCAGGAGCCCATACCAGGAGCTCATACCAGGAGCCCATACCAGGAGCCCATACCAGGAGCTCATACCATGAGCCCATACCATGAGCCCATACCAGGAGCTCATACTAGGAGCCCATACCATGAGCCCATACCAGGAGCTCATACTAGGAGCCCATACCAGGAGCCCCAGACCATATCCTGGTGCAGCTCCTCTGATGATGTTTCCTCGACTGGTGCATTTACACTCATGTTCATCTTTAAATACCTTGTAAAACATGCAAGAGCGGGATCACCTCATGGTGTTTTTGCACTTTTCCAAAGAGATAAATAATGCCATATTGTGGAACATTCCAGACAAAGCAATACCATCTCAAGAGGCAGACTATTCTTCACCAGTTACAAAGTGCACCTTTAAGATAAGATAAGATAAGATAAACCTTTAATGTCCACACATGGGGAAAGTTTGTTGTTACAACGCAGTAGAAACAGGAGGAAAGGACAGATTATAAGAAGTTTCAAAACACACTCTTAATAGAACTCTTATGAACAAAACAAAAAACTCTTATTAACAAAACTCCTCTCCTATCTTAATAGGGAATGGAGGGGGGGAAATAAAATAAAATAGATTATAAAAATACAAAATAAAGATAAAAATCAGATAATAATAATAAAATAATGATAATAGAATAAAATAAAAAATAAAATAAAGTAAAAATAGCTAGCACAAGACTAGGTAATACTGTTAGCAGGTAAGTAAACCGTATAAAAAACAAAATAGAACACTCTTATTTACAGGTATTGCACATGGTTGATTCAGTATTGCACATGAATATGATGGTATTGCACATGGTTACATCAGTATTGCACATGTTCAGGGCTAACAGTGTTTGTTATAAAGTTTGACAGCAGCAGAAGGAAAGATCTGCGAAACCTCCTTCACACATCGAGGGTGGATCAGTCTCTCACTGAAGCTGCTCTCCAGAGCGGACAGAGTGTCCTGCAGGGGGCGACACTCATGGTCCAGCATAGATGTGAATCTAGCCAGGACCCTCTTGTCCCCCACCTCCTGCACCGAGTCCAGAGCACAGCCCAGGACGGAGCTGGACACTCTTGATGACTCTGTCCAGCCTCTTCCTCTCCCTCTCTGTGATGCTGCTGCTCCAGCAGGCCACACCGTACAGGAGGGCCGATGCCACCATAGAGTCGTAGAAGGTCTTCAGGAGTGGCCCTGTCACTCCAAAAGACCTGAGTCTCCTCAGGAGCCGACTCTGGCTCTTCCTGTACAGTGCGTCTGTGTTGTGAGTCCAGTCCAGTTTGTGGTTCAGATGAACACCCAGGTACTTGTATGAGTCCACTCTCTCAATGTCCCGTCCCTGGATGTTTACTGGTGAGGGGGCAGTGGGGTGGCGTCTGCGGAAGTCCACCACCATCTCCTTGGTCTTCCCCGCGTTGATGAGGAGGTGGTTCCGCTGACACCAGTCCACAAAGTCCTGCGCCAGTCCTCTGTACTCCTCGTCATCGTCGTCCGTGATGAGTCCGATGATGGCAGAGTCATCAGAGAACTTCTGCAGGACACAGCTGTCCTAAACCTAATGAAAATAGGCACTAATTCTTTGACAGCATTGTATCCTGCACACCATGACATTAAAAGGTCTAACCTGTAATACAAAATTGTTGGCAACACAAGAAGAGCAATCCTCAAAGGCATTAAGCAAATCCAAACTGAAAACTCTCTGTTTGAGCAATCACAAATATAATGGCTTTGTGCTGCCAAGTTATGCATAGAGATTTGGATAGCACTGTGCATAATAATTATTAGTTATGAAAGCGAAGCATTGTTTATGAACCATAAATGCCAGAGTTACAAGCCGTCCCAACAGCCGAGCCAATGATTTGTAATAAAAGCTCTAAAGCAGAGGATTAAATTCCAATTGGGAGAGAGGTGCTTTCACAGCAGAAACACAAGCCTGACGCAACAGTCCATATTACATTACTGCTCCTGTAATGCGCCGGGGGAATGCACCGGAATGAATGAAGGTCCCTACAGCTGCAGATGACACAACACTGTTCTGGTGTCAAACGGGTGAGAAGAACATGTGTCGGGGATGTTAAAGGCCCCTAAGTGTTATTTAAAATAGCTTTATCAAAGTGATCTAATAAAAAGTGTGGTGTCTGCCTCAGGAGTCAATTGTGTCGGCGGAAAAGAAGTAATAGGTTTTGACATCCAGGGGAAAATAAGACTCTTGGAACGTGTATTGGTTGCTGTTACGTAATAAAAAAAAAAAACACTATACGTTATGTAAAAAACGAATAGCGCAACATGAATTCACCTAAAACAAATGCTGGGATGAAAGGTTAATGTCCAAGCCTTTTTGTTTTCCCAGTTGTGAGTGAGTACTGTGTATTACTGATACAAAGTGGAAGGAAACGAGATGAGGATCAATCAGCTCAAATGGATATTGAGAGAATGGAGTAATACCCTTTAGAGTCATAGTTTTATTGATCATCTCTGCTCAAGTCTGCAGACATATTGGTTCATTGATTGTTTCTTTGCCTTACAATCTAATCTGTTGAGTCATTATTTAACACAGGAGGAAGATGTTGCACTTTGAATACAGTTGTTCCCCAGTGTAGTTACATATCAAACAGAATAGCTTCTTCTAAGTTTGTGTCCCGGCCCGTCTGCTAACACCATCTGTATAATTATTCCAATGCCTTATTCAGCCCAGTAAAAGGACATTTTATATATTCCTTTGATTTGGAAAGTCCTATAAGTGGCCATGTCATAAAAGGCACTGTTTTTTCTTAGTCATGATCACGTGTTCAAGTGGTTTTGCTGTTTAATTGTGGAATAACAACAATCATTCTAATCCCTCTGTTCGTTTTTAATTCATAATATAATATCTAGCATTTAAACTATATCTAAACAATGTTATTGATTATAGTGAGGAGATTATACCTACTGGTATTAGAATGTTAAAAAGAAAACAAGACAACATAAAATAATGATGTTTGTGTTATGTAGTAGAAAAAGATTCAGTTGTATCATCCGAGTGTCATTCTCAATCTGCGAATCAGGATCTGGAACTCAGATATTTATCCTGCTCTGAGCAGGCCCTGCCCACCGGGCGGGACCTCCTGATAAAGGGTGTTATTGGTTTCACCAGAAAATAACCCTCTTTGTTTTCTATCAAACTAGCCTCTTTGTTTATCATCAGCCCTTTAATGGGCTCAGAGCAGGATAAATACCCTGAGGTCTTGATTCACAGATTGAGAATGACTCGGATGAGTGTCGAAACTTTTTGTTTTTCCTAAAAAACAGAGTCCGGATGATACAACTGAATCTTTTTCGACAATGGAACACTCCTGGACGAATGAGGGATTACACCCACTTTGTGTTATGTACTTTGACTGTGAGCAAGTATTTTGTCGAGCAGCTCTTTCTGGTCGAACTGTATGTATATTCCAGGACTATTTATATGCTTCTTTTTCTTGATGAACCATGTGGCGAAGCTGTCTGAACTGCAGTTCCCACTCTCTTTCCTTTTCCCTCAGCTCATGTTTTAGAGGAGCCATGTCCTGTTCATGCTGCTGCTCCTGACTGTGGGACTCTCATCTTTGCTCTCAAGAGCTGCTCTTTCAGAGACAGCTCATTTTAGAGTCTTTCTCCTTTGTCCCCTTTGTCTCCTCGTCCTGGAACATTTGTTCATTGGCTTTGTAAAGCCTCTTCTTCAGGCCATTGGTCACGCTCTGTCTGAAACAACTGTCCTTTTTTTCATGAACAGTATTTCACTCTCCAGTTAATCCTCCACACTAAATAGTTTGTGAACCAGCTCAAAAGAAACACATCTTTCAGTATCTATTCCCCCCATGATGTTTGTCAGTGTCAACTTGGTTTTGTCTAATGGAGCTGTCTAAAGTCTTCAGAGTGCGTACTTTGAGTGATCGAATGTAAATTACCAGCATGTTCTTCAAAGTGACTCTGACGATGATGAAGAAGGATGCAAAAGGTATGAGTCAACACTGCACTGATCTGTATAAAAGAAAACTGATTTGATGTAAAAGTAAATTACATGTTTAAGTTTCAAAAATCCCACAAAACGTAATTGGACTGTAAAATTAGACCACTCGACACAACTGTGACTGATGAGACTCTGAAATCTAAAAACAGTCGACAGAATATAGTAGCGCTTTCCAGGAAACAAAACAATCTGGCTTTATTTTCTCTTGTATATATTTGTATTGTTGTTGCTGCTAATATAAATACTGCAGGGTAATTGTTGAGATTCTTACACTGAAATAGAATAGAACGACTGTACAGATGAATAATGATTAAGCTTAGCCCAGAAAGTATCACACACTTGAGTTCCTGATGCGGCCCGCTTTGATGGACAAGGCTCATTATGTCCCAGCAGCAGCAGCAGCACCAGCAGCACCAGCAGCACCAGCAGCAGCAGCAGAAGCACCAGCAGCACCAGCAGCAGCAGCAGCACCAGCAGCAGCACCAGCAGCACCAGCACCAGCAGCAGCAGCAGCACCAGCAGCAGCAGCAGCAGCAGCACCAGCACCATCACCAGCAGCAGCACCATCACCAGCAGCAGCACCATCACCAGCAGCAGCACCAGCAGCAGCACCATCACCAGCAGCAGCAGCAAAAGCAGCAGCAGCAGCACCATCACCAGCAGCAGCAGCACCAGCAGCAGCAGCACCAGCAGCAGCAGCAAAAGCAGCAGCAGCAGCAAAAGCAGCAGCAGCAGCACCATCACCAGCAGCAGCACCAGCACCAGCAGCAGCAGCAGAAGCAGCAGCAGCAGCACCATCACCAGCAGCAGCAGCACCACCAGCAGCACCACCAGCAGCAGCAGCAGCACCATCACCAGCAGCAGCAGCAGCAGCACCAGCAGCAGCACCATCACCAGCAGCAGCACCAGCAGCAGCAGCAGCAGCAAAAGCAGCAGCAGCAGCACCATCACCAGCAGCAGCAGCACCAGCAGCAGCAGCACCAGCAGCAGCAGCAAAAGCAGCAGCAGCAGCAAAAGCAGCAGCAGCAGCACCATCACCAGCAGCAGCACCAGCACCAGCAGCAGCAGCAGAAGCAGCAGCAGCAGCACCATCACCAGCAGCAGCAGCACCACCAGCAGCACCACCAGCAGCAGCACCATCACCAGCAGCAGCAGCACCACCAGCAGCACCACCAGCAGCAGCACCATCACCAGCAGCAGCAGCAGCAGCAGCACCAGCAGCAGCACCATCACCATCACCAGCAGCAGCAGCACCACCAGCAGCACCACCAGCAGCAGCACCATCACCAGCAGCAGCAGCAGCAGCACCAGCAGCAGCACCATCACCAGCAGCAGCACCAGCAGCAGCAGCAGCATCACCACCAGCAGCAGCAGCAGCAGCACCGGCCCCCAGCGCTCTATATGATAACAGGCTGTTACCGGGACCACGTGAGCACAGGGGCCCATGGTGCACACACCAGGCTTTGGCCAGGACACACAGCGGTATATGACAGGGCTGTTGAAGTGTGACATCTGGACATTGCGATGCGTTGTCCATCTCACACACCTGACCCGCCCCTATCTCATGCCTCATCCTCAGGCACAACGCATCTGCCCTGAAGAGAAGCGAGTCATCAGCTGTTCCCCCTTCCTTCCTTCCTCGCTTCTCTCTTCTGTATCTTAGGGGCTTCTCTTTCAAATGCGGCGGGGACAAAAGAACACACAATGGAGCCACTATCAGGTGACAGGTGTCCTTGTTGTGCCTTTAGCTCAAACAGCACCAACAAGCCCTCCCCAGCGCCCTCATAAAACATGAAACAGCCTGACATGTGTCTCAAATTCAACAGCAAACCACGCGCAATCACAACCAGACATACACAAGGGATTTATGCATTACAATACACAGCCAGCAACAGTACAGGGACATGAGTTTTGTAATATATGTGTTATTGTTATACATCCAGGACAGAAAACAGACATTTCTCTGCTCTCTGCTGATGAAAGGAATCAATATGTTGCCATAGATTTAATTACATC
The DNA here is from genome assembly GCF_026437365.1 of Eucyclogobius newberryi. Lineage (NCBI taxonomy): Eukaryota > Metazoa > Chordata > Actinopteri > Gobiiformes > Gobiidae > Eucyclogobius > Eucyclogobius newberryi. The sequence continues at coordinate 20,986,604 of NW_027315779.1, read as the reverse complement.
ACAGACTTCCTCTCCTCAGTGCGACAGTTTGTATGATACTATGTCAGTGGAGATCAATAAGGAAATGTGCTAGTCCAAGTCTCTTTAAGACTTGTATTGACTCTTCATGATGAGCACCAGAGGGATTCAGAGACAGATTGTAAGTTCGTAAACAGAAATGGAGGCAAAAGTAAAGTGCAAGATTATGTCATTTTGATGGAGAAACTAAGTGTAGCAGTATAGCCTGCAGGCGGGCTCTACTGCTAAGCAGAATTTCTATTGGCTGACGGTGACGTCAACCACTCTTAAAAGCGCTTCCGCGCTTACCTTGCGCCCTCTGACCTCGCGCTCTTGCTTCCGGATTCCTGGTGTTTGCGCCGCGCACGCCACTCTCAGGTAGTATTCCCTATATTCAGATGTGAGACCGTTAGCGTCCTTTAACGCTGATTGTAACTTTAATTCAGTGCTTGCTGCCATGGGCCCGCGCGCTATGTGTGCCGTCTGTTATGCCGGCTAACGGGCGTGCTATTTAGTCTGTCCAGTCCTCCATCTCATTTATCCAGCTGCAGGTGCGTGGCGTAGCGGGTAATTCAAATAATACAGTTGTACATTTAGTGACCATGTTGTGTTTTATAGATTTGAACCATGGAGCTAGGGTGCACTGTCGCCGCCTTGCCGACTTGCTGCCTTCTCTGACTTGCTGCCTTCTACTTATTGCCTTGTTGCCTTCTACTTGCTGCCTTCTTTGTCTTCTTGCCTTGCAGTTGTGTCCTTCCTGCTTGGATCTGAACACTGAACCATGCATAAGTTATTCAAACTGTAATGTCCAATTTAATTTATTGACAATGTACGAATAAACATTTATTTTTGCTAAACCTAAAGTCTCTGCCTATCACGACGAACCTACGTGCCTTTATATCTAGCTGGTCCTGGGCCAACTCCCACATAAGGTTTTTAACCTCAGAATATGGCAAATGCTTATCACTGAGCTACACCTTAATAACAGATCAGAGCCTTAATTCAAGACATTGACGATTGATTCAAGACATTATTTTACGTTTTACTGGATAAACTATATATTATGAAGTTCAAATACAAATTTGGGCATGTTTTGTTTTTTTACACTGGAAATTCAAAAGGGTGGTTCTGTTTATGACTTTATTTTAAAGGTCAATAACGGGTCACATTGTCAATGACGTGGTTTCAAATGCCTTATCCAATCTCCTAATAGATCCGAATTTTTGCTATTATAACGACAAATACATTCTGGCTTGTACATTTCAACTCATTTATTTCATAATTTGCTCATAATTCCTTATATAGCTTTTAATTTGAGCAGGACCCAAAAGTAAAATGCAAACCAAATCTGCCAAACTGAGTGTCAATTCACTTGTAGTTTTTGCCCCTTCCATCTGCCTGGTATATCACCGTGTAAACTCTCCATGACCTTTCCTAATCCCCTGTGCCTTCATTCATGAAAAACTGTGAATCTCGTTTTCGCCAAATACACCAGATTCATGCTCCTTTTGATAGGGAGCTGCGCGGAAACATCAACACCCACCGAAGCCAATAGGATTCGTACACATGTCGAAAAACAACATCTGCTCTTTCATGTGTTAACTGCTTGTCTGTTCACAGTGAGACAAGTGTAAATCATGAAAGGTGCGTTCCGAGCCTGCAACCGCGCTAAAAATGTTAATGTGTTTGCTAATCAGATGAACTCCTGCTGGCTCGTACTAGTGGGCATAAATGAGCACTGGAGCAGCACTGTGGCTTTGTTTTGCTTTGAGAGGGGATGCATCTTGGATTTCATTAAGTCTAGAACGGTGAGTCGGGATGCAGTACAAAAATATATTTCATCAGTGTTGGGTTTAATGTGTATATCATCTGTGTTTTCCTTATTTATAACTATACTGATAACTTCAACATGCTCAGTATTTTCATATATTCATATCCTGGACAAATCACCTACACATTTTTTTTTTCCTGGAGCAGGCCTGATGCAACTCAATCAACACAAAGTTCCCCAACATAATTTTTTTTTTTTTTTAGCTAAATGATCTAATTCTCGCTGAGGTTTCTTACGATCCAAACCCTATAACGTAATTAGCCAAACCACAACACCTGAGATACATTCAGGGCCAATTAAATTAAGGCGCGCACGTTTGTTGTAGAGTAGACGGAGGCAAACTTTACAAGTTGTCACGCACATAGAATTTATTAAGTCTCCGCAGAGCCGATCCAACCTAGCCACACAACACTGCTCACAACACATGCACGCTCATAGCAACCGCTTCAGTGTTTGGAAATGCCAATTAGTGCCACAACACAAGTGCAACTTCCAGACAAAACTATGTTTCCTTTACTACATGGAGAGGAAGCGGGACGAGGGACAACACTGGGGAGCGGAATGTGTGTGGTTAAGAGGCGCTTATATTGAGTGACAGCTAACACAAACTACCAAAGGCAATCAAGCTCTTAATTGGCAGAGCCCGCCTCCAGGTTATATGGTAAACCATGTCTGTCGGTCTACCACAGGGAAGCTGTTACTTCTGTAGTAACTTGCCACCATTGAGCTTATGGATAATGCAATAAACGGCACTAAATTAATCCAAAATATGATTATAATTGTACTAATTGTTGCCATATTAAGGTACACCCCACCAGATCGTTCTCAAACCACAACACAATTAACTGCTCTATCTAAATAATAATCCAGCAGAAAGAGTAAAATATTAAACCCACGTAAACTGGCAGTGACTGTATTATTAGAGTCGAAATATAGAATGACAAATTGCTCTCCTCGTGAGATGTACAAAGCAGTTCTGTGGAATTAGGGGAGTAAATATTCCAGAGGCAGCAGATCTTGCTGGATTTAACAGAAGTCAGAGTGAGATTTAAAGTCTCTGTTCTAAAACACATCATATACTGGCCCCCCGCAGTGCTCCTCCAGATCACGCAGCTATTTGTTTGGATTTTTCATGTTAGCCTCCACCAGATTTACTCCAGCTCAAGCATGGCATCTGCAGTTCAAGTCCACATAGAAGGATTTTTATGTGTATTTGCACTAATCCATATCTTTTAATGTCTCCGATTTGGAGCTGGACTCATTCACATTGTTGATATGGCGTTCTAAAAACTGTTATGAAGATCACTACAGTTATAAAGTGGAATCTGAAATAGGGAGTGCAATTAATTACGATTACAAACAGTTTTCTGAATTTCAGTTTTCAGCGATTTTTATGTTCAATCATTTGTTTTTGTAACATTTAATTGGATTGGATTCAATGGCTCAGTATTTTATTTATGAGAGGACATTGCCTGGAGCTGGAGGTCATGATGTGGTATTTTGGTCCGACTTTATTTTTTATTAATTTTTCCCTTGTATGTAAATATAATAAATGATGCAAATCCCATGTAAAACATATCAAAGTGAACAACATTTTTAAAGGGGACATATTATGCAAAATAAACTTTAATGAGATTTTAATCCTGTTACGTGAGCGTTTCCTTATCATTAGTTTCCACAAAGTTGTATTTTGTCCTGTAACTGATGCTCGAGTGCTCAGAACATAATTATTTTTTTCCTGTTTCTATTACTGTTGTTTTAGATTAACAAAATATAATATGATAGTTATATACTAAGTACCTGAATAAAGTATAATGTCTCAGTTAAGGTTTCTCAAAAGTCTATATGCATTTCCATCTTGTTAATATTTCCTGTCATTTTGCGAAACATTTTATTTCAAAACTTGACATGGTGCTGCCGGGTGGTGCAGTGGTTAAGGCACAGCACACGTATGCCAGGCTCCAAGTTGAATCCCGACTCCGACTATTTACTGCATGTCCTGCCTTTTCTCTCATAATCCATTTTACACTATACTTTCCTGTCAGTAAAGCCTACGGGCCACAAAATCTAACCCCCCCCCAAAAACCAACGACACACTAGCCTAACGATTGATAAAATGAGCAGCTGTAAGTTTAGTGCTAACGTCAGCAGGAGCAGGACAGGGCTAATGGACAGAGCTTTAAGTTACAGTCCCATTACTGCAGTCATTTAAACAGGTCCCTGCAGACACAACCCAACGCAGTTATTTTGGATATAGAGACTTTTTGGACTAAAGCTGGAAGGAAGACACAATTAGTCTAGTAATTAATATGTGATGAGTTTCCTAATGATGAGCAGAGCTGTGCCTATTACAGCAACAAGAGTTAATTAGCCTTCATAAATTCTTCACGATCCGACAATGCTGGGTATTTATATATTAGCCTAATCTTGTGCAACGAGTGTGTTCCACAATTCACCAGCATGTAGTGGATGTGAAATAATTAACACAACCGGCTATTGGGAGGATTCACTTCCAGGCAGCCTTAAGCGCCCGACTTACTGTGGTTTATTATATCAAGTTTACTCAAATGAACTCAAATGACCAAGAACAACAGATTGTAATTACATTTTGGTCAAGCCCAAGTAGGTCTGTTAGATCCAAAAACATGCTATGTTTCTTACTAAATATATTTACTTTTCCTCAAACTAAACTAGTATTGAGTATTGTTTGTGGTGTAAAAAGTAAGTATAATACTGCAAATTTTACCAAACAAAAAAACTGTAAAATCCTATATACAAAATGTTCTATTCCATGTGTACTACATCACCAGCTTTAAGTTACTGTGACATAAACCATAAGATAAAAAAAACACTTTGCAGTTAGGTAAATCTTGAGTGTAGATTCCATTAAAATCACATCATTTTGCTCGTTTGCACACGTCTCCATCTTTCCTGTCGCAGTTATTTTAAGGACAATCAATGGTTCTTGTCTTTGTCTTCGGTGCCCTCTGCATTAACCCAGCTTGGCCTTGACAGAGCTTTAAGAAACTCTCTAAAATGTAAATCAGCAGCAGAATAATTCCCGCCGTATCACATCTAATAATGAGTTTTCTACCTCTCATATGAATAGTGTCCATATGGAAGAGGCAAATTGTGCTTCCGATGCCACATGCCCTCTGAAGTGAAATGAGACTGCTAAATAGTGGCTAGTATAATTGCAATGGGAGTTGGATTATGAAGTCCTATTAGATTTAAGCTGGGGCACTTGCTTCCTGGCTAAACTGCCACATAACCATTTAGCGCATGGTCCGTTCTCGCAGCGCCATTGCAGTCGGAGCCGCCTGATTTACACAGCACACAGAACAAACACGCTCTCATCCCATTTCCTGCATACCGCTTCTAATGAATCTTTTATGATTTCCTAATGCATCCAATTATTCCAGCACTGTTAAATACACTGTGCGCCACCTGGAAGCACTTTGGGTTCCCTTTCTTCTAATTTACCTGCCTCATTTGCCTGCATACTTTATGTAAATGAAGGTAAGCCACAGCCAGTGTCTAGTAAAGGGCTGGGTCTCTAGAAGATAATATCAGTTTCAAAGCACGTTGCATCATTTTAAAGGCTTGTAGTGTGGGGTAGGTAACAAAAATATAACAACATCATTTATATACTGTTATTTTGAAGGATGAACAAGGTGGACAATCGACCCACTTATCAATTATCAGATTTATTTATTGTTATTAGTGTTATTTATTGTGGCAATCAGCAAATGTAGTAATTATTGTCAACTAAAAAGACTTTGGACCATTTTGAGATGATTTTATTTTCATGTGAGAATACAATGTCCTTTTGTACTTCATGTATTCCAAGATATTGAATGGCATGAAACCTACACTGAACAAAAATAAACAAAAGTACAAGAATAAGTACCGGTACAAGTATAACAAACACTTTGGTTGTCACACAATGAGCATGTTTGGGATGCTCGGGATCCACGTGTTCCAGTTCAGTAAAACAGGTTTTGACCATTTGTGAACAATATTTGAGAGATTTGTTTTTTTTTGTACAAACAGTGTAACAAGTTTCATATCTTTAGTTCAGCTCATGACAAATGGGAACAAAAACAAAAGTGCTGCATTTCTATATGTTCAGTATATGTTCACCTTAATTATTTCCAAATACTGGTTTCAAGTACTTTCAAGTACCTTTATTAATTGGCTTTCACATTTCTTCTCAGCACAGAGTACTTTACAAATAAATGGTCATAAATGGTCAGAAGTTATACAGCACTTTTCCACCTTCAAGGCCCTCAAAGCACTTTACATAGTCACTTTGGTGCGTAAACGTCAGGTTGCCGTGACCGCAGCCTGTTCTCATCTGGGAACAGTATGTCTATACTATACATACACGGGCAGCTGCTTTGTGACACATGAGTGAGTGATTATAGGACGAAAGAGACGCTTATTCTGCAGCAGTAAAGAAATCTTCTTGTTGAAACTTGTAGTGAGTCAAAGCTGGGGGACCTAATGCATAACTATGTATTTAAGTCTATCTAACTAGTTCCTAGCTCTCACGTTACATATTCACATGCTTTCATTTTCAGACGTGTGCACGCTTTTGGGGAAACACAAACGAAATCAGGTAGTCCAGCTTTAAGACATAAAAGGTAAGGCAGAAATTGTCCATGGAAAGCTGTCTGCAGATGTTGTGGCAGTGACACAACATCTGCAGACGGAATGTTGGCTCTGAGAAGCAAATAGTCCAAGTGTAGACGACATCAGAACCCTTGAAGTCAGTGCTTCTACATTGGAAAATTCACATATCTTTGTATAAATGTAACGTCTTGATCCACGGTTACCAGGCCCCATTAAAATCCAAATCATTCATAATTAGTTAAGATTGTAAAAGTCAGTTTTTCTTCTCTACCCTAACCACTATAGGCATTAGCCACTCACAGTCCTCACTTGAACTCCGTACATTAAAATGCAACCGCAATCTTAAGCTCTCTTTTAAATGGCCTAAAGATATCAGCTGCAATTTTATCTTGAAATTGCAGGAGCCTTTTGTTGTTAAGCCACTAAATAATTGGAGGACTGAACTTGTGGAGTAAGCTTGGCCCGGGAGCGATTTGTTTTGTGCAGAGTAAATTTAGAAACATGGGGGCTCTTGTTCAATTTGCTGCAGACCAGATATCTTCCGCTGTCCCTGAGGGTTAGCACCGAGTCTGCTCACCTGTAATATCTCATGCACTGCAGACAAACACTGTTTATTTTCCAACCACAAGATCATTAGTCACAGCCCGGCCACATCTGCGCTCATCTGTAAAGAGCTCTACAAAGAGTGGAGGGGTTGCATGTAACGGTGCGAGAGCATTTGCCCATAAACCAGAGGGTCGGTGGTTAAATATCACATCAGCCAAGTTCTCACTGTTGCTGTGGTCTATGTATTAAAGGAGACATAATATGCTAATCAACTTTAATGAGCTTTTAAACTTAAAGGTCCCATAACATGCAAAATCGACTTTTCAGAGCTTTTAACCTTCTTACATTGCTATTTGTGCTTCACATATGTACCCAGAGTGTTTTTTGATTGATTCCTACAGTTTTTAGCTATATTACAGACTATTTCCTTTCCTCGAATCTCCAAACTGACGGCCGCGTCATAAGGGCAAGCACGCGTCACCATGTTCTGCGCACGCTGTAGAATAAACACCAGATTTATTTAGTCTCAAAGTAGTGTTGATCTGAAGTTCTATCGTTTCTCACTCGCGCGGAGCGGCGCGGAGCAGACAGCTGTGGGACACACTACGTCAAGGGTGGGCGGGGCACACACGCGCTCTGAGACTACGTCACGGGTGGGCGGGGCACACACGCGCTCTAAGACTACGTCACGGGTTGGGCGGGGGAGCCAGATCGCTCTTCGCAAGGGTGGGGGCGAATATCAAACCAAGCCGTTTGCATTTCCGGGTTGGTGAGGGGGTCCAAGGTCTGGGTGATATTTCTTAACTATTATGTTAAGGGTGTTGCACAACACTTATTATTATCAATTATACACTTAGGATAGACTATGAAACGTGAAAAAAAGCATGTTATGGCACCTTTAATACAGAGGTGTTTCCTCATCATTAGTTGTATTTCTGTATTGTCCTGCAACTGAGGTTTGAGTGCTCAAAAAATTCCTGTTTTTACCTATCCCCTATCCCCGCCCACAACCCTGTACTTAGTTTGAAAAATGATGAAACGGCTGGGTTCTAAAACGTCACGTAGCCACAAAAATGAAAACACATTTATGAAAATCTGCAGCTTGTTAAGGTGAAATGTCACTATGAAGAGTCGGCAGTATCACCAGCTTATCTACATCAGCTTTAATATACTGTGGAACATTGCAGGCAACGCAGTAACATCTCCATGGTAACAAGCAATGGGCCCTCCACCAGAAAAGTTTTATAGTGCACCACTAACCTAGGGTGAAATGACATTTTTCAAAAACAAATAGAAATGGCTTTCAATTTTAATGAACATAAAAAAATCTAACTACTGTAATTTAAGAAACTAACTAGATAAATTTCTTCCTTCAAAAGTCTGATCTCTGCTCCGCATGCTTTTACTGACAGACGATTGGCTGTGGACCTCTTGCTCTAGTACATTATTGACAATTAGAAATAATTGAATCTCAATCTTGATTACTGATTTGCTTATTTGCACAGCCCTGCCTAAACATTAATATAGCATGAAATGTTAAAGTGAAATTTGAGGGTCTAGAAAAGAGCTCCATACGGCTCAATTTTTGATTAACAAATATATAGTATTAATAATAGATAGCACATTTCTTGCAATTTAGTAGCAAGCTTCAGCATTGTTGACAATTAACAGTAAACATGCACATTTAAACTATGCATGTATTTATTTATTCAATTACATTGAATGGACCAGTGCGTTGCTCATTTATATGATAATTTTCAACACTTCACAGCTCTAGCATAAACGAATAAATTGAATTAATTCATTAATTTAACATTGAAACAACACCCTATAAAGTGCTACATTATGCCATTGATATTGCCTCATTTTGAATTAAATTGTAATTTTCTCAGCAAATGAAACACGTCCTATGGCTGTAATTGCCAATTATAAAACCAGGGTTGTATATCAGATGCTGCTCCATTTTGAACCATTTGGTTGTCACTTTTATATGGTCCAGCTGAATTGCAGTCTGTGCTCATCCATATAGTGATACACAAAGAAAAGTGGATAGTTTGAATGGACAGTGAGAGCACTTGAAAATGCTTTAAAAGTTTCTCAACAGAACAGCCCTCTCTTCTTTCAGCCTCTTAAGAGACATAAGCACTATGAAGAAGACATCCGTAATCGTGTACCTGAGGCTTCTAATCGAGCATTTGTCTTGCTGGTGAATGGCCCTTCGGAGGCTGTTAAGAGCACATATACTTTCTTGTTAGCCTATTAGCCGTGTCTTGGTTTTCTCTGTAGCTGATTGCTGTTTGGCCTTAGAGCTACAGAAGGCAGGCGATGTCAGACAGAGTAATTTGTCAGATTAAGGACCGCCCTTGTCAGCTGCATGGGACAAGTGGCCAGCTCAGATACATCAACCTGGATCTCCCACCAAACTCATGGACAAGATATAGGATGCACAAAGGACTAACTCATCCTCAGAACTCTTGGAAAAGTAAAAGCTATTTTTTTACTATGAAAATTGGGCCCACTTGTCAGGGCCGCTGCTAGCCATTTGGTTGCCTTAAGCAAGGGTTAGTGGTGCCCCCACCCCCTTTGAAAGTGCAAATCATATATAGGGCTTTAAAGGCTGAAATACAACCTTCAGTGACCATTACTGAAGAAAGTGTGAAACAACTGAAAATATGTCTTATAATCAAGGTTCTTCAAAGTAGCCACCTTTAGCTTTGATAACTGCTTCGCACACTCTTGGCATTCTCTTGATGAGCTTCAAGAGGTCGTCACCTGAAATGGTCTTCCAACAGTCTTGAAGGAGTTCCCATAGAGCTCACTTTCACCCCCTGGGTGCCCGGACTAAATCCGGACTAAACCAAGACTAAACCAGGTCCAAAACCTTGAAGCACTGAGTACAAAATACAGTGCAGTCCGCACACTCATCTTTTCTTATGTGGCATTCCGGTGGTACTATATAAGTTTTAAACAAATTTTCATTAAATTAAAATAAAGAAAATAAAACCAACAACGCCACCGGGCTTACACCCGGAAAACTAACTAAAAGGACTCACAGATTCGTTCTTGACTATACAGAGGCAGATTCCAGTTTCATGACATGTAATTTATTTAACAGGCTATTAATTTAATAAATACTTTAACAACACAAGTAGAGGTAATCACAGTTCGTAGCAGTTATTTATGCGTGGATGTATAGTCTTTTAAGAGTCCAGTGGATCTGGACAACACAGGGCACAGACGTCCATATCAACAGAGGGCAGGGCAAGGCAACGGCTCCAGCGCACACCGCTGCTCCAAAGAGTTTAGGTTACATCACGTTACATCTGAAAAGAGAACTGGTTAACACTAACCTGAACACTAGGCTACCGGCATATCACGCTCAGGACGTACCACGTTAGCTGCCCGGGACCACGCGCTGTGGGGCTATGACAGCGAGACCACAACAATCCCGAGTCATCAGAGATCACATCGGAGCGTTAACAAAGCGGCGCCAGGTGACACTAAACCACAGAAACCATTTTATGAGTAAAACTACACGATCGAATCGCATTAGCAAAAGGGACAACTACTACCTGGAGAGCGGAGGTACGTGGAGCAACACCCAGACCCAGGAAGTGCGTAGGTCAGAGGATGAATGACAAAACTGATCAACGTTTTATTGGCCAACGGCCCTAATGATTAGCCAATAGGAAGTGGCATGGTCTGCCCGCAGGCCATACTGCCACACTTATAAACCCAACTTGTGATCCACAAACGAGGGCAGACAGCAGCAGAATCGTGGATGCTGACCCGCATTAGTCCCGGTGCCAGGCCTCTGAGCCCCCGGTGATGGTTGTCACCCAGAGTGAAGAGTTTACAGTGTGCAGGCGCTCAGTCCCAGTTCCCCCTGTGATTGGAGCGTATTTCCTCGAGATGGGTTTGTGCCAATTTAACCAGGTTAAACCGAGACCAGGTCCAGGACAACAATGACTGCATGAGTCCCGTGCAGCACAGCACCGTTATGCACATCTGGAAACCGGAGTGCTCGGTGCGATGCTGTGGGGTCCAGAGAGGAGGAAAAGCACACATTGTGGTCAGCTCTGGAGCAGAGTGCCAAAAGTCTGAGCATACGTGTGGCTCTGGTGTTGTTCTGTCGTGTTGTCTCAAGGATTTTGAGAGTGGGAGAACTCTCTGTGAACATGCTTTTTTGCTCAAATTCAAGTTAAAAGAATACTGTAGATAGAAACCATATGTGAGCATGATTGAACAACACACCTCTAACTTCACTGGACCAAATCCCATTTCAAAGAGAACAAGGTCAAATGATGAACTTAAATTTGAAAAATAATCCCACTTGGCCGAGAGAAGATAGTGATGATTTAGGGTCAACTTTATACAAATATAAAAAAAATATATATATACACACACCGGTATTTTTCTTTTTTTTTGTGATGTTAACGTTTTCATCAGCCTTCGGAAAGCACAAGTAAATATTTCATAGAAAAGCTGACAGTTGCTGGACGACTGCTGTTAAAACTCTGTGCTATTCGTCTTTGGAAATATGAATTGTGTGTTCGCCAGAGGAAACTGATTTGAATACATATTCCTGATGTGTTTTAGACTCTGTGTGCTTCCAATGCCTGTGTTTGAACTCATTCAGTGGACGGGCCAGAATCAAGCACGACACGCTCAGAAAAAGTCAAATAAAACCAAGCTTGAAACGTGTCCACAGAATCGAAAACACACTTGAAATAGTACGAGGACATAAGTCGTGATCAAATGAATAAAAAACACTTATTGAAGACATATATTGAATTGTTTGTCATTGACTTTTTGCATAGGTAATATAAATGATGTAAATAATAGATTTTCAATGACATTTAAGGGAATTATTGGGAACGGGTACAAAACGAATTGTAAAAAGGCAAAAATTCTGAATTTTCCCCTTCACTACTGTAAATGATACCCCATTTGAGTCCAGGTTTGGAATTTGCATATATTCCCATATTCCCATTG